>NC_038249.2:7229318-7529318 GCF_000004515.6 Glycine max | reverse complement strand
CAAGGGACGGCAGCCTTTAATCGAATTGTGCAAACGTGACTTTGATTTTTAAGTTCCCTTTTTATGTCTTTATATCCTTTACACCCTTTTTTATATTTTTCTCTTTTGTGGTCGACAAGGGTGTTTCCCTTTGCTCCTACGTATTCCTCAATTGCGATGAGGAAATCAGACCTACGTAGTTCTTTTATCAAGTGATTCCTTTTTTACTTTAAAAGGCGATCATTTTAAGGCGTTGGACCTTGAAAATGATCCATTATTACATAGTGAGAAATTGAAATGATAAACTTCAAAAACCTATTTTTATGGACGAGCTTGACTAGGCGAGTTGATTTTAGCCTTAATTTCACTTTAGTTATTAGTCAATTCAATTAAGAATGAGAAATCCCAAAGAGAAAACGTCCGATTGATTTTCCGCTTTATTTTTACTAAAAGACATTTTTTGATTATTATACCTCTTTTTGATTTCCAACGTGGTTACGGCACGACCGAACGGTCAGAATTCATTTTAACCGAAGTTAACGGATAATACAATTCAAACGATCGGTGGAAATTTATTTTATTTTTAGGTTAAGCGAGAAATGACTTAAGTAAAATGGCTTAAGCACGTCAAGAGGGGGTATAAAAAGTAAATGAAACGAGAATAAAAATACACGAAACACAATGTGGACCACCACGGGTACATAGAATGAATCGAAAAGCTTGGTTCGAGGTACTTACCCGTTGAAGATCGAAGAACGATGAAGAACGAATGAAGAACGTCGAAGAACGGTCGAAACCTTTGCGAAATTCTTCACGGAAAACGTTACGGAAACGTTTCGGAAGCGCCTCGGCTTAGATTTTCTTCACGGAAACAATTTTTCCAAGCAAATTCGAAAGAGAGAGAAGTGCCTAAGGGGCTGAACCCTTTTCCTTCTCACTTCCTCCCCTATTTATAGCAAAATAAGGGAGATGCTTGCCGCCTAGCTCGCCTCGGCGAGCAGGGTTGCTTCCTCCAGAAGCAACAGCCTTCTGGAGGAACCTTCTGGAGGGCCCAAGTGGGCCTGGTTGCTATTTGCACCCCCATTTTTACTAATTACACCCCCCTTGCCTTTTTTTTGGTGATTCTTTTTTCGTAAAGTTACGGAAACTTACGAATTTCGTAACGATACTTGTTTTCTTTCCGTAATGTTACGGAACCTTGTGGATTACATAATCATCCCTTTTTTGACTTACGGAATGTTACGGAATCTCACTAATTGTGCAACGATGCTTCCATTTGATTTCCGGTGTGCCACGGAACCTTACGGATTGTGCATCAATATTTTCTTTTGTTTTCTGGCACGTCCCGGAATTTCACAAATTGCCTAATGATGGGTGCCAAGCACCTTACAAGGACCAAATAAAAGTCGCATGTCATCAAGCAAAGGTCCCCGGACGAAATTAGGGTATGACAGTTGCCCCTCTTTACTTGTCTTTTATTGGAGATAAATGGAAAGTAAAGATAAGACACTAATTTCGTTCCTCTCGGTTGACGAGAGTCGCGGGTGACCATAAAATCTCCGCATGCAAATGACTTGTCGTTCCCGAGGGAACAAAAGGTGCAGAAGACGATGTCAGTCTCTGCATGCTATCAAGCGTTCTGTCTTACAGATAGCAAATGAATATTTATACGGATAATGATGCAATCCTACCCCGCAAGGGCATTGGTTAGAAGACTCCAAGTAGATTAGGCTAGAGATCCAAGGAAAGGCCCTAGGGTTCTCATGAGCCTTAGGGTAGATTTCGAGCCCATGGGCTAAGTATGAGCCCGCTTATCTTTGTAAATATTAGAATAGGTTTTTCCTTCGTCTAGGCCTTGTATTTTGGCCATTCTAGTAGTATAGGGTTTTAGCCTTGTATTTCGGGGCATTTTGAGTTGTCTTTGTAATAAGGACTTTTTTTTTATTTTCATGTTTTTTGTCATGGGGGTGAGCTTAGCTATTATAGGGGGTGTGTAGCTAAGCTCTAGCTTCTCATCTCAAGGAGGTGAGCTTAGCTATTAGAGAGGTATGTGTAGCTAAGCTCTAGCTTCTTTAGGAATCTTCTTAAGGAAGCTTCTCAAGGAGGTGAGCTTAGTTATGAGAGGGGTGTGTGTAGCTAAGATCTAGCTTCTCAAGGAAGTTTTCTCAAAGAAGCTTCTCATGGAAGTTTTCTCAAGAAAGCTTCTCAAGGAAGCTACCTAGTCTATAAATAGAAGCATGTGTAACACTTGTTGTAACTTTGATGAAGGAGAGTCTTGTGAGACACAACTCAAAGTTCAACTTCTCTCCCTTTTCTTCCTTCAATTTTGTGCTCCCCCTCCCTCTTTCTCTCCCTCTTTCTTTTCCTCCATTGAAGCATCCTCTCCAAGCTTCTTATCCAAGGCTCATCTTGGTGGTGAAGCTCCTTCTTCCATGGCTTATTCCTTAATGGATGGCGCCTCCTCTCACCTCCTTTCCTTTGTCTTCCGCTGCATCTCCATGGTGGAAAATCACCATTAAAGGACCCCATTGAAGCTCAAAGATCCAGCCTCCATAGAAGCCCCACAAGCAAGCTTCCATCAAGTTCCCTCCACCTTGGAAAGGATTTGACCTCAAATCCCGAGGTTTTTCATACTCTGGGCTCCTTCCCTCAACACCTGTAAAAAGAACAAAAACACATGTATTAGTGGTGTTTGGTTTGTTGAAGTAAGGTAAGGTCTGAAAATTCATTTCCTGGGCATCTTCCCATGAAGGAACATGGTTTCTCATCAACTCAATGAGTGGTGCTACAAGTATAGAAAAATATGGGACAAACCTTTTGTAAAAGTTTGTTAAGTCATGGAAGCCCCAAATTTTTCTTATACTTGGTGGAGTGGGCCACTCAGGAGTGACCTTTATTCTCTTAGGGTTCATGGGAACCCCTTGACCACTATTTAAAAAATTAAGGAAATTAATGCAATAAAGCGTACCTTTTTCTATAATTTTGTGTTGATTATTCCTACAAAAAAATACGACAAACCTAAAGTGTCCCATATGAGCACCTAAGTTTGTATTAAAACCAAAAATAAGAACAAACCTACCTAATGAGTCCCTATGTACATGAATCATGAAGATGTTGTGTGCATGACCGATTTTACAAAAGAAGGTGGCAACACTCAACACATTCATCATATCACTTATTTTAGGGATTTGGTGCCTAATAATACCTATTTTGGGCACCAACAAAGCAGAAGGATTTAAGCTCTTATGAACCAAACCCTCATCCAACAACTCTTTTACTTGGGGAATAACCTCAAGGCCAAGAGGTGTGACAGTGCTAACAAGTGTCTTTTTACAAAGGATAAGATGTGGAGGTTGTCTAAGAGGGGAAGTTTCTTTAATATTTGTCTTTATTTCAAAATGACTTTCCTTCTTAGCTAACCTCTTGGAGGAGACACTTACCTCCTTACACTCCTCCTTAACCATTAAAGGTTGTCCTTCTTCTTGGGGATAGATTTCTTCCCTAGATTCTTCCCCTATTGCTTCTTCATTTTCATTAGTGGAAGGTGAAGTAGTAGCCTCATCTTGGCTACTATAAATGTCTTGGCCCCTCATAATCATGGTTTTCGTGGTGGGGCATTGAGAAGTAATGTGTCCTCTTCCAAGACATTTAAAGCACTTTATAGAGCTAGTCTTCTCTTGCATACTAGCCTTAGGGGCTTGCTTTTCTATTATCTTCCCCTTATCATCTTTGGGCTTAGAAGGTATCACCCCTAAGATTCCTTGACCTTGGTCTTTCTTTGGATAAGAGTGAGAGCCATAAGATTTTGAAGTAGACTTCTCTTTAAGTTGTTGCTCTACCCTTATTTCACAATCTAAGTTAGCCTCTACATTGTCCTTCTCATAGAAGTATGGGAGGTTAATGTTAGCCTCTTGAGGCTTTCTTTCCTTTTCTCTCCTATGGGAGTGAGGTCTATGATGTGACCTATGCCTTCCTTCATAATAGTCGCGAAGTTCTTCACTTAGGCTCTTCCAAGAGTTATGACTACTATAGGAGGCATGTTTTTCTCTTTTCATTTCTTTCATTATTTTTCTTCTTTCTTCCTCTCTTATTTTCTTTCTTTCATCTTGACGTATTTCTTCCACTCTTTTTTTTCCTTTTTCTTTTCTCTCTTGTTTTTCTTTCCATAACTTGAGGGAACTCAACTCATCTAAGATTCTAGATAAAGGGTCTTTATGACTAGTACCCTTGCCATTAATACTAGATGAATGATGACTCATGTTGGTTCCTAAGTTGTGGTTCTTTCTTGTTGGAGGTTTGAAAACAAAAGGTAAAAGAAACTATGGTTGAAACTAGCCAAAATAAACACTAAAAGTGGTGTGAAAGATAAGGTAAAAACTAATTGGTAACATGAAAGCTATCTAGGCGGTTTGACAATGGAAGGTAAAAGAAATAAGCTACGAAAGTAAGCAAGAAATGTAAACTAGGCGAATCCTAAGAGTGTTTGGATGACCACATTCAAGGTTCCCAACAAAACACTCACTAACCTAAGGAAAATTTGCCTAAAATTATTACACACAAATGGAAGTTTGGTAACCTATTGGAGGCTCCCAACACACTTCCAATGAAAGGCCTTTTTGTTACAAAAACTTGAAAGCAATGAAGGTAAGTAAATTGAAAATTACAAAATTACAAAACGGTCCTCAATTTTGGTGGTTGTTCTCTCTTTGGTGATTCACTCAATTTGGAGTGCTTCTTAGTCCAATAGCTCTTAAGGTGGTTGGCCCCTTGCTTCTGGACTCAAATTCTTCAAGGGATGGCACCAATCCTCCTTCCAATTCCCTATATGGCAACCCACAAACAAGGAAACAAAGAGACAAGCAATAACCATAGACCAAAAAAAAAAATGAAATGAAAGCTAAACCAATGGAGTTTTAACAAGGCAATTTTTCAAGGATTATTCAACAATTAAAGCAATGAAAAGGACATAGAAGCAAGCTAGGACTCAAAGAGAAACTTAGAATGGCTCTAGAGTAGAGTAAAAAAAACTGAAAAAAAAAAGACTCAACAAAACTCTAGCTTTGGCACTTGTCTTCACACTAATTTTGAATTGAAATTTCCAATTATAGAATAAATTTTGAGCCAAAACAACAAGCACACTTCCCTTTCACTTTTTTTTCCTGGATACTGATTTTTCTGCAAACTTGTGTGATTTTTATTATTTTTTCCTTTTACCCAAATCACTTGGTTCTTTTTTTATAACTTTTTTCAAGATGTCTAGAAAATTCAGTAAACATTTCAGCTCAAAATTCGAAGTAACAAATTCTCAGTAATTTTTACAAGTTTGTATGTCCAAGTTGCCAGCACCAGCGATTTTTTTTAAGCATGGTATATTGATTGCCTTGGGCTTACTTTCAACCTTCCTATGTATGTTGAACTCACTAGGATAGTTTACCACAGTCTTAGGAGTTCAATATTCACTTAGGATCAACATTTCAGCCAACAATTCAATCACCAAAACTCAAATTCACAATAGACACAATCATAAGGAAATCTAAAAGTTCAAGAAAAGGTTCACAATCAAAGACTCTCTAAGAATTTTGCATGAACATGTTAAGGACTAATTAACATGAAAGATTTGACTCAAATCAACTAATAGGCTAAAAGAATTTCATACACTCATGAACAAATGAGTTAGACAAAGAAACAAGAAAAATAAAATTCAGCACAACATAAGAAATCTTATGTGACAAGTTTCATGACTAGACATGACTTCTATCACAAAACTACAATAGGTGAACAAGTCACTCTAGATTTTTGAGGTTTTCTTCTACTTTAATATTTTTGTAAGAATTTTATGTTTTAGGTTTCAGCCACAAAAAATAACAAGACAAAACTCAAAGGAACCTAAACTCAACACAATTCATGGTTCAAGAACAAGAACAAGAAATTTGAACCATAGAAAATCAAATCTAGCTTCTATAGCAAGTTTAATTGGTGGAAACTCTAAAGAATCATGTTAACAACATTTAGCACAAGACATGTGAGGAGATACATGGAGAAAAAATGAAGAAACAACAATGGAAGAGAAGGTAAAGCAAAAAAAATAATGGAGGTTTAAGGAGCACCTACTTGAAGCTCTTGTGCTCTGATTACCACTTGATGGAGGCTTGCTTGTGGGGCTTCTATGGAGGCTGGATCTTTGAGCTTCAATGGGGTCCTTTAATGGTGATTTTCCACCATGGAGATGCAGCGGAAGACAAAGGAAAGGAGGTGAGAGGAGGCGCCATCCATTAAGGAATAAGCCATGGAAGAAGGAGCTTCACCACCAAGATGAGCCTTGGATAAGAAGCTTGGAGAGGATGCTTCAATGGAGGAAAAGAAAGAGGGAGAGAAAGAGGGAGGGGGAGCACGAAATTGAAGGAAGAAAAAGGGAGAGAAGTTGAACTTTGAGTTGTGTCTCACAAGACTCTCATTCATCAAAGTTACAACAAGTGTTACACATGCTTCTATTTATAGACTAGGTAGCTTCCTTGAGAAGCTTTCTTGAGAAAGCTTCTTTGAGAAAACTTCCTTGAGAAGCTAGAACTTAGCTACACATACCCCTCTCATAACTAAGCTCACCTCCTTGAGAAGCTTCCTTAAGAAGATTCCTAAAGAAGCTAGAGCTTAGCTACACATACCTCTCTAATAGCTAAGCTCACCTCCTTGAGATGAGAAGCTAGAGCTTAGCTACACACCCCCTATAATAGCTAAGCTCACCCCCATGACAAAAAACATGAAAATAAAAAAAAAAGTCCTTATTACAAAGACAACTCAAAATGCCCCGAAATACAAGGCTAAAACCCTATACTACTAGAATGGCCAAAATACAAGGCCTAGACGAAGGAAAAACCTATTCTAATATTTACAAAGATAAGCGGGCTCATACTTAGCCCATGGGCTCGAAATCTACCCTAAGGCTCATGAGAACCCTAGGGCCTTTCCTTGGATCTCTAGCCTAATCTACTTGGAGTCTTCTAACCAATGCTCTTGCGGGGTAGGATTGCATCAGATAACCACTCGGGTATTTCCGCCCGTCAGCGTGACTCAAAAGTCAGTATGACAGATCTTGTAAGTGCGGAAGATGATGTAAATCTCCGCGTGTCATCGGGTCCGCCGCCTCTGGATAGCAAAAGGGTGCAGAATGACCATAATTTGTCTCTGCGTGCCATCGGACACGACTGTGTCTGAATGGCAAAGGGGTGCGGAATGACCAAATTTTGTCTCCGCATGTCATTGGGCTCGCCGCCTCTTGATGACAAAAGGGTGCAGAATGACCATAATTTGTCTCTGCGTGCCATCGGACACAACTGTGTCTGAATGGCAAAGGGGTGCGGAATGACCAAATTTTGTCTCCGCATGTCATCGGGCCCGCCACCTCTGGATGACAAAAGGGTGCAGAATGACCATAATTTGTCTCTGCGTGCCATCGGACACGACTGTGTCTGAATGGCAAAGGGGTGCGGAATGACCATAATTTGTCTCTGCATGCCATCGGACACGACTGTGTCTGAATGGCAAAGGGGTGCGGAATGACCAAATTTTGTCTCCGCATGTCACATGACCTCAGGGTCAGTATGACAGAGATTGTGGGGCGGCTGACAAAAGCAAGGCTCTTGCTCCTACGTATCCTCCAATGAGGAACTCAGACCTACATAGTTCTAGATGACTTGTGAGACTTGAAAAAGTCTCCACCGGAAGATGCTGACATCTCCGGAAAGGGCGCAGATGACCACATTGGCCTCTGCTCATCAATCACACTTGGGGTCACTGAATGACGAGGTGCGGATAACCGTAAGGTGTCTCCGCGGGCTACCAGCTCTAGGGTCATGGTAACAAAAAGCGGTGTGGTCGACAAAAGCGAGGCTCTTGCTCCTATGTATCCCCCAATGAGGAACTCAGACCTACGTAGTTCTTGATAACTTGTGAGACTTGAAAAAGTCTCGGTGTTTTCTCCACTAAAATGCAAACATGCTTTAGCAAAGAGACAAATATTCCAACCCATTAGAGCAGCATATGCTTTTTTTTTTTTGAGTGAAAAACAATGCGTCTACTAGGGAAGGAGAGTCTGCTGATGAAATCCCCCATAACCATAAATGAGATTTTGGATGTTAGCATTTCGTTTCTAAATGACCATTTAGAGGAAACACTGGGTTCGACAAAAATAGAAGAAAATCACTCAAAGTATATCAATCTCGCACAGGTAAGTGTTTCATCCTAATTCCGAACCATAGATATGTCATGACTTGACTTTGCAAATTATTTCCTATCAAATCAAAAATTACATGCGTGATCATGGATCAATAGGACTTCCCTTGGGAATGGGTTCTTTTGGTGGGTTTTTCGGCTTTTGCGTGTTTTTGGCCTTTTCCTTTTCTGTTTTGGTTTAGTGCGGGGCGAAAAAGTCGCTAGCACACAAGATTTTGGTTGGTAATCAAAGGGAGAAGACCACTTTAGGTCATGGTTTCCTTTCCTTCCTTTTGTTCATTTGGTGACAATTCTGTATTGTTCAGATATTGTCTGGTCAAAAGACCTTTCTGCACATTTCTTCTAGTTTCTTTGATCAAGAACTTTCTTTCCTTCCTTTTTTTACTTTCTCCCATTCTTTGGTTGGGAATTTTCTTTCTTTTCTTTTTGCTTTCTCCCACTCTTTGATTGGGAATTTCCTTTCTTTTCTTTTTGCTTTCTCTTTCTCTTTGATTGGGAATTTTCCTTCTTTTCTTTTTTGCTTCCGAGGGTAAGGATTATAGTGAGTCAGGATTTTGGCTCAAGACTTGTAGAATGGCTAGACATGATACATGTCGGGGTTTGGTTTGGCTCAAGGATAAAAGGGATGCCCCACATTATTTCCATGACACAAATGCAAAAATGATGATTTGGAAACTTTATGCAAAACTGGTCATGCATGCACCTATGCGGACACTCAAGTGTCAAATTTTTATGGTCATGTGATGCTAGGGCTCAGGATTTATTTCCTCTATTTTAGTCAACCCAATGTTTCCAAAATATGTTCTTTTATCCATTTGTGCATTCATCCGAGTCCATTTTGGGCGTCCGGGAAAATTTTCACAGCATTCACCCTTCAGGTGTATACACATTTTTTTTCAAAAACTAGTTATGATCAGTGATTTTTTTTTCAAAGAAAAGTTGGAAGTCATCTCTTTTCAAAAGCATGTCGGTTTTTCAGCTAAACAACTTATTTTTCTTTTCCTTTTTCCTCTCTTTTTTCTTACTTGCTCTCTTCTTTTCTTATTTGCTCTCTTTTCCCCTTCTTTTGATTTTTATTTTTTTATATTTTTTTGTTTTTTGTTTGTTTTATTATTATTTTTTTTGGACGATGTTCCTAAACGAAAAACTCTACACGGTTCCAGAATTTCAAACATCATTGATAGTAATGATATAAACACTAACGCAACAATCCAAACAAAAATGTATGCGCTGTACAAATGACAATCGAAACAACAAAAACAAACATTAGTCTCTCAAGTCAAAACATAACATAAAAATGATAAAAGAAATATCAAAGAAAACATGAATCTGGGGATCTCCCAGTCATGTAGCTCCACTCCCTCCCAAGAAGTCAAGCAAATCGGCCATCTCCTCGTCCTCGTGGGCCTCCTCTCCATCGCCGGGAGCCTCTAGGGGCACCTCTCCTGCTTGGGCCTCGGGCCAATCTCTGGGCCATGCAACCTCTGCCCTGAACTGGTCTGGAGTAGGGCATGAAAAAGCAGCGAAGCCCTGGCTCTACATGCTGAGGCTCATCTGGTACAGACAATCATGGGTCTGCACATGTGCCCGGTGGTTGGCCGCCTGCTGGCGTACCAAATGCCGTAAATACTGCCCCATGTCAAATGACCCAGCCTGGCCAGCCTGATGAGGTGGTGGTGGCGCGCTTGCGGCCTGTGGAGCATCACCCTGAGCCTGTCTCTGGGTACAGTACTTCTCAATAAAAGCCCGGATGATGGGCAGCCGAATTACCTTGGTAGGTGCAACGGGGACTCCAAACGACTGGCAGAGTCCTGTGATCAGCGAGGGAAATCCCAGGGCCCTGTTGGACTTATCTGGATCCAAAGGGTGCCTGGTAGGCGCCATACCTGCAAAAATATAAATGGCATCAGCGATTAACTGAGCCACATGGATGCTCATCCGCGTCAGGATGGCGTACACTAGCTGACACTTCGGCAGAGGGAGGTCGGAATTATGATCGCTGGGCAGGATGTTGCTGAGGAGCAACGTCATCCATATCTGGGTCAGGGTGGTCATGTTGGTGCGCATGATTCGCACTCGCCTCCCTGCAGCAGTCCGGGCAAAATCCTGCCCCGGTATACATAGCAGCTGGGCGATGGCCTCCTCATCGAACCCATTAGACCGGTTCCTCCTCTAGCCATACTCGCACTCCTGGCCCTCTTCCAGCACTAACGGATATCCTAGGAGCTGGCCGATAGCATCTACATCGAACGGGATCCACTGACCCCTTACCCAGGACCTCATGTCACGCACGCCCTCCTCTGTTGGCCAAGCATTGGCATAAAATTCGAGGACTATTTCTGGATCGAACTTGGCCATGGGAGTAACCAGTGATGTCCACCGCCGGCGCCCTATCTCCTCCTGGAAATCAGTATACTCGTCGTCTCTGAGCTGGACGCGTCGCTCCCGGAGAAATGACCATCCCTTGATGGCCTTGAAGCGCTGCTGGTGTACAGCGCTCCTAAAGCGGTGACTGTCATAGTCAGGAGCGGAACTAGTTCCTTCGGCCGCCTTATCCTTCTTGGACCTCTTTGAGGCAAGCTTCCTCGGGGCCATTTCCTGCGAAGGCAAACATTTGGAAAGTTAGTTTTACCAAGGAATGCTACTCTTAAAACAAAAATGGCATACAACCTCCTCCAATAAACACAAACATCAATGTAAATTTAGAGCAAACTCATGCACATACTTCCTTATGAACACTCACTCGCACAAGATATTCTTCTACCTAAAAAAATGCACCCATGCGCAATCAAGGCACCTTTGTTACCTAGATTTATCTATGTGTACTTCCAAGGTGTATTTGCTACCTACATCACATGCACTTCCTTGGCTAAATTTACATACATGCATACTCAAAGCATCTTGGCTACCAAAAATTACACACGTGCACATTCTGGCATTTCTAAAACCTATGCATATACAAACCTTGTGATGAATCTTGGCTATCTACGCAACAAGGTGCTACATTTCATGCTTTATTCAAGTGTTTTTGCTACCTAAAGCCGCATGCAAGTTCAAGTATATTTCCTTTTGCTGACTAAAATTGCATTCAAACTAAAAGGCATTTTTGGTAAGGTATTTTCTTTACATAACATGCAACACATATGTATATATTTTTTTTTGTGAGACATTTTGACTACCAAAAATTACATGTACATACATCCTAGTATTTTGCTACCACACCCAAAGTGTAAATTGCCAAAGGTATTTTGCTACCTATTTTAAACCTACACATTTATGATGAGCAAAATTCCTAAACATCTAGGCGTAGGGAAATAATTGTAGCGTGGCTCATAGCTGATTGCTAGCCAAAAAGGGTAACTTTACCCAATATGCACCTCCTCTTGTGTTCTTTTGCATAAAAACTTTGGTTCCTAGGCCTAGGACATACGTGGGGCAATTACTCTAGCCTTTTCGAAACTGAATGCATGCCCCGAAAAATAGAAAATATGTGCAAACCGAAATGCCCCATGGGTTGTTTCCTTACAAAAATCACGCGTTAATGCCATCGAGGCATTTCACCGAACACTTGGTGGGCGCGCGTTTAGGCATCAATAGCAAGAGAACGGGGACAATGTGGCAGGCCCCATTACTTCAAAATGCATTATAGGCCTAGGGCCATCTCATACAAACCCCCAATTCAAACCAATCAAGCAAGAAAACAAACCAAAATTGCCCCACATATTTGAGCACATTCCCACAATTTAGAGCACCAAAAGGAGATCAAAATACACCAATGAAAAGCTAGAAAGCTTAGGGATGGAATACTTACTTGTTGGTGATGAACAAAAGCGCAAAACAGAATCAAAAAATGCGAAAAATGATGACCCTAGGGCTGCAAACTCGTAAATCCCGTGGGTATGGCTTTTGAAAGGGGGGAAAAGAAGTTTTTGAATGCAAAAACGTCCCCCCTTTCGTCACTTTTATATTTTGGTGCAGGGATGGCTCGCCCAGGCGAGCTAACTTGCATTTTTTTTTTAGGGGAACATTAACCATGTCCCCTCCTTTCTCATGGGTTAGCGTCTTGCCCAACTTGAACTTACTTAAGTTAGAATTTAGGCGTCGACTTATTATTTATTATTATTTTCTTTTTAAGACAAACAAATAGTAAAAGAAAACTGCGAATACAAAGGATACGGGGCTGTCTTGCAGCGACGTTCTCTGCTTGTTTAGCGCAGAGAAGGGGCAACGATCAGTCGATCGTGACTCCATCCCCACTTGCATCCGTTCCTAAGTACCTGCAAGTAATAAACAACCAGGTTTGGCCAATCTCGACCGCGTCGTTGTCTTACCTTGATTGGTTTCTGCTGTTCATGTTTTGTCCCCACCCCAGAAGGTAGCTCAAGATGATCCTGCCCCTGTTTTACCACAACAATATGCATGCGTATGCGTATGCATGAACGTTTTCAAATGCAACAAATTTGAGCGAAAGTTGGTTTAGGTTCAATTTTAATTAAGCACTTGGGGCATCCCATGAACTGAGCGGAAGGGCTCAGGTGATCACAAATTAATGCAAGGTTTGAAACCAACGTGAGGACTAAAGCCTCGAATCTACGTTCATTTCTTTGAAAGATTGTAACGAGAGATACAGTAGACGGGGAATCCCTGGGGGAAATCCAGAAAACACGTAAAGATAAAGAACATGCAGCGACATCCTTAATTGCCCCAGATTCTAAGCATAATATCGCTTGACGACATCAGAATTCACAGGCGAAGGTAGCTCTTCGCCATCCATGTTGGTAAGCATCAGGGCTCCTCCAGAAAAAGCCCTTTTCACAACAAAAGGCCCTTCGTAATTTGGGGCCCATTTTCCTCGATTGTCCTTGGCGGCATGGGACATTTTCTTTAGCACAAGGTCTCCCTCATGGAACTTGCGCAAGTGTACCTTCTTGTCGAATACATTCTTCATTCTTTGCTGGTACAAGCGCCCATGACTCATGGCCGTTAAGCGCTTACCCTCAATGAGGTTGAGCTGGTCATAGCGCGTTTGGGCCCACACTGATTCCTTTAATCCGGATTCTGCCAAGATCCTTAATGACGGGACTTCCACCTCAAACGGTATCACAGCTTCCATCCCATACACCAATGAGAATGGCGTTGCCCCAGTTGACGTTCGCACTGAAGTTCGGTAACTGTGTAACGCGAATGGGAGCATTTCGTGCCAATCTCTGTATGACACGGTCATCTTTTGGATAATCTTTTTGATATTCTTATTGGCCGCTTCCACGGCTCCATTCATCTTTGGCCGGTAGGGTGTGGAATTGTGATGCTGGATTTTAAACTCCTCGCACATTTCCCCCATCATCTTGTTATTCAGGTTGGTGCCGTTGTCTGTGATAATCTTCCTTGGCAAACCATATCGACAGATGATCTCTTTCTTAATGAACCTGACCACCACACCCCTCGTGACATTGGTATAGGAGGCCGCCTTGACCCACTTGGTAAAATAATCTATCGCCACAAGGATGAAGCGATGACCATTCGAGGCCTTGGGCTCAATGGCGCCGATGACATCTATTCCCCACATGGAGAAAGGCCAAGGGGCGGACATGACATTCAGAGGATGCGGTGGAGCATTGACATTATCTGCGAACGCTTGACATTTGTGGCATTTCCTTACATGGACACAACAATCACTTTCCATGGTAAGCCCGTAATAACCTGCTCTTAGGATCTTCCTGGCCATAGCATGCCCGTTGGCGTGCATTCCAAACGAGCCCTCATGGACTTCCTCGATCATGTGATTTGCCTCCCTGGCATCCACACACCGCAGGAGTGTCATGTCGTGATTTCTCTTATACAGTATACTTCCACTCATGAAGAAACCGGCTGCCAACCTTCTCAATGTCCTCTTATCATTGTCGGCAATCTCTGGCGGGTATTCTTTGCTTACGACATATCGCTTGATGTCGAAATACCAAGGCTTTCCGTCCCGTTCCTCTTCTACTTGGCAACAATGCGCGGGTTTGCCACGACACCAAAATTCAATGTAGGGTAGATCCCCGTGCGGTGTTAGCTGGAACATAGACGCAAAAGTAGCAAGCGCATCCGCCATTTGATTTTCCTCGCGGGGAACATGATGGAAGGAGATCTCATCAAAAGTCTTAGCCAATTCCTTGATATAGGCCTTGTAGGATATCAGCTTGGGATCCCTAGTTTCCCATTCCCCTCTCAGCTGATGGATTACCAACGCTGAGTCGCCGTACACCTTGAGTAGTTTGACATTGGAGTCAATCGCTGCCTGGACGGCCAGGGCACATGCTTCATATTCGGCCATGTTGTTGGTGCAGTCGAATCCTAGCTTGGCTGTGAAAGGTACACATTGATTGTCCAGAGAGACCAATACTGCCCCAACGCCATGGCCTAGAATGTTTGACGCTCCGTCAAACCATACGTTCCATTTGTCCCGATCTTCGTCCGATTTTTCCTCAAACAAGGCCATGATGTCCTCATCCGGGAATTCAGGATGCATGGGCTGATAGTCGTTAAGAGGCTGTTGAGCCAAATAATCTGCTAAGGCGCTTCCTTTTATCGCCTTTTGGGTGACGTAAACTATATCAAACTCGGATAGCAGGACTTGCCACCGAGCGATTCGTCCCGTGAGAGCTGGCTTTTCAAAGATGTACTTAACCGGGTCCATCTTGGATATCAACCAGGTAGTATGGCTCAACATGTACTGCCTTAGGCGATGGGATGCCCATACTAAAGCACAACACGTTCTTTCGAGCAACGAGTAATTCATTTCACAGGTCGTGAACTTCTTACTTAGGTAGTAAACAGCGCGCTCTTTCTTTCCGGATTCGTGATTTTGCCCCAGCATACACCCCATTGACTCGTCCAAGATTGTCATGTACAAAATGCGAGGCCTTCCAGGTACTGGTGGCATAAGCACGGGAGGATTCATAAGGCACTTCTTGATCCTTCCAAAAGCTTCTTGGCAATCCTCATTCCAGCGATCAGTTTGGTTCTTGCGTAAGAGCTTGAACAACGGCTCACAAATGGCGGTGAGCTGCGATATGAATCTGGCAATATAATTCAAGCGTCCCAGGAAACCTCGGACTTGCCTTTCTGTACGGGGTTCCGGCATCTCAAGGATAGCCTTCACCTTTTCGGGGTCTACCTCTATCCCTTTCTGGCTTACAATGAAACCAAGTAATTTCCCTGATTTGACCCCAAAGGTACACTTGGCGGGGTTCAACCTTAATTGATATTTCTTAAGCCTTTCGAACAACTTCCGCAGGTTGACAAGGTGTTCTTCCTCGGATTTAGATTTAGCAATTATGTCGTCCACGTAGACCTCGATCTCTTGATGCATCATATCATGGAACAAAGCTACCATGGCCCGTTGATAAGTTGCCCCAGCATTCTTGAGTCCAAAGGACATCACCTTGTAACAGAACGTCCCCCACAGGGTGATGAAGGTAGTCTTTTCCATATCCTCTGGCGCCATCTTTATCTGATTGTAACCGGAGAAACCGTCCATGAAGGAAAATAAAGCGAAATTGGCCGTGTTATCCACGAGGATATCGATGTGTGGCAAAGGAAAATTGTCTTTGGGACTGGCCCGATTCAGGTCCCGATAATCCACACACATTCGTACTTTCCCATCTTTCTTAGGGACCGGTACAATGTTGGCAACCCATTCCGGATACCGAGCGACGGCCAGAAAACCAGCGTCAAATTGCTTCTTCACTTCTTCTTTTATCTTCAAGGATGTTTCGGGCTTCATCCTTCTCAGTTTCTGCTTTACCGGGGAACACTCGGGATTTAGAGGTAATCGGTGTTGTACAATGTCAGAACTCAAACCGGGCATATCTTGGTATGACCAAGCAAAGATGTCTTGGTATTCTTTTAGCAGGATTATTAATTCTTCACGGATAGGTGTGGTAATACCTATGCCTATCTTTACTTCCCTTCTTCCACTGCCAATTCCCAAGTCTACTAGTTCTGTTTCTTCTTGATGAGGCCCCATTTCTTGGTCCTCATGGGCGACCATCCTTTCTAATTCTGGGGGAAGTCCCACATCCTCGTTCCCTTCACCTTCCGTTTGATTCGTTTCTTGCTCGAAGTTGATAAGCGGGTCCCAGGTATTAGTACCTTTGGGGGACTCGTCATCGGATCTGCCGTTTCAGAAAAAGAAGTAAACATGCAAATGAATGAGAATGGGTAGAGACGTAGGAACAGATGAAGAAAGGTCCTTGTATTATAAATTCAAAAACAAAAGACACAAAGCCTTAACAAAAGGAAAAAATCTAAAGCCTAGGCCCAACTATAGAGCTTTTAAAACCGTAAAGGTTTACATTATGCTCGTTGCGTAAATGCCGGGGCGTTCCTCCACTCGCCAATTTCCTAGCTGGAAATCAGGAGGGCATGGTCGTACCAAATCCAATGTACTCGGAACATCATCTTCGTATATCGTGACCACTTGACCTTCGTCTCCCTGACCCGCGCTTATAAAGCTTCTACTTATGTGGCAAGGCGGGCTTCCTTCACTTTCTTGTCTCAACCACGAGCTTTGGCCACTGCTTTTCCTTCCCGCGATGCTTCTCTTCATATCCGCCTGAGTGGGCTTATAGCCTAAACCATACTTCCCACGATTTCCTTTGGCATTTATCAAGCTAGTTATGCCGCCGTTGTCTTTGCCTAAACCCATTCCGGGTTCGTAACCGTTTCCCAACATAACTCGGGCCATCATTACTGCTGCATCGGACACGCAAGCTTGCCCAGAGAAGGAGTCCACGGAGGAAATGCTTACCACCTCAAAAGACTGGAAAGCGGTTTCTAATGACTCCTCTGCGGCTTCCACATAAGGCATAGAGGATGGGCAGCTCACCAAGATGTCTTCCTCGCCTGATACGATGACCAGATGCCCTTCCACTACGAATTTCAACTTTTGGTGGAGTGTTGAGGGAACAACTCCTACTGAGTGGATCCACGGGCGCCCCAACAGACAGCTGTATGGGGGGTTAATATCCATTATTTGGAAGGTAACCTGACAGGTGTGAGGGCCTATCTGTACTGGGAGATCGATCTCTCCCCTAACCTCTCGGCGGGTGCCGTCGAAGGCACAAACCACCATTGAACTTGGCTTTAAGTGGGAGGCATTGAATGGTAATTTCTCCAAAGTGCTCTTAGGCATCACATTTAAACGGGAACCATTATCGATGAGCACTTTGGCTACGATATGGTCCATACACTTGACTGATATGTGCAAAGCTTTATTATGCCCTCTCCCCTCGGCGGGGATCTCTTCTTCGGCGAAGGCGAGATAGTTGTTGGCAGTGATATTATTGACCAGCCCTCCAAAACCTTCTACCGAGATATCTTGGGCCACGTGGGCCTCGTTAAAAACCTTCACTAGCAGAGTCCGATGAGGCTCGGAGCTCATGAGTAACTCCAGCAGTGAGACTCTGGCCGGAGTTTTGTTGAGCTGTTCGATAACCTTGAA
This sequence comes from Glycine max, assembly GCF_000004515.6. Lineage (NCBI taxonomy): Eukaryota > Viridiplantae > Streptophyta > Magnoliopsida > Fabales > Fabaceae > Glycine > Glycine max. The sequence continues at coordinate 7,511,623 of NC_038249.2, read as the reverse complement.
TTCGCTCTGCTGAATTATACGGAGGAACTCGCTGGCTTCCTCTAGCGACACCTCCTTTTTACCATCCTTTTTCTCCGGAAGGCCTTTTGCCGGAATATCTTTATTCGAAGCGTGGGGTGCTTTGCCATCTTGTTCCTCCCCCACTTTTCCTTTTCCCTTGACGTCCGCGGGTTGGACTGGTAGGACCGGAGGCGCGAACACACGACCACTACGGGTCACACCACTTAGTCCCGTGATATTTGTTACTTTAGCTGACAACGAGCTGACGTCGGTGGCTTCTTCTTCCTTCTCCCTCGGAGGTGTATATCTCCATGGTACTGCGTGGCTATTTTGGTATGGGAAAGGAACAGGTCTAGCTGCTAAGGGCTGTCTGGGCTTTTGTGAAGCTGTGCCCTTGGTGAAGTATATCACCAAGGGTTTGGGCCTCGCAACACCGCTCCCATCCGCGGACTGCATGCATATATGCTGCTCTTCTCTTCCTTCACTGCCAACTTCCAGTCGACCTTGATCTATCATTTGCTGTAACAATTCCTCTACTCCCAAACATGTTTCCATGTCATGCAGCTCGCCGGAATGCAGTAAACAGGAATCCTCCTTACGCGCACTATGGGGAATCATGCCTCCCTTTTGTAGGGCCTCAAAGATAAACCTCCTAGGGGTTGCCACATCCCTTAAAGGTTTAGACTTGCGCGGCCTATCGGACTCAACGGCGTTAACTACTCCCCCTCCATGATTGGCGAGCGGGTTGGTTCTCACATTGGGCCGATCCTCTTGGAAGGTCAGCCATCCAGCATCCATCAAATGTTGGACCTTGTATTTAAGGGCCAAGCATTTTTCAACGGAATGTCCCGGGACACCCCCATGGTACTTGCAAGTTGCATTAGGGTCATACCACTTTGGGAAAGGGGGTTGGAGGACCTTTCCGGGAGTTACCACGACCAAATGGTTGGCGATGAGGGACGGCAAGAGGTCTTCGTACGTCATTGGGAGTGGGGTGAATTCTTGAAATGGCCTCAGAGGGAAGTTCCTTATCGCGTTGGAATTACCGGCTGGGCGAGTTGTGTTCGGAGTTGGAACTTGGGGAGCTTCCCTCTGGGTGGGTGCCTTAGGCTGCACGGGTGCTGAAGTAGAGGCGTTCCCGGTATGAGCCAAGAAGCTCGGGTGATGTTGCGCGTACTGATGGGTACCATGAGGTGTCTGCAGGGGTTTGACCCACGCGGGTGTTGAAGAGACGACATGGGCATCTCCTTCTTTCCTCTTTGCCCCTGTTGCCCCGATTCTTTTGGCATTCGCACTCGTGGAGGAAACGTAATCGAACTTTCCTCTTTTCAATCCTACCACGATTCTTTCCCCGGCGAATACTAGGTCCGCGAAGCTGGACGGCATGTAACCTACTAGCTTCTCATAGTAGAACACTGGCAGAGTGTCTACCATCATGGTGATCATCTCTCTCTCAACCATGGGAGGAGCTACTTGTGCCGCCAAATCTCTCCACCGCTGGGCGTATTCTTTAAAGGTTTCGCCTTCTTTCTTGAACATATTCTGCAGCTGAGTGCGATCGGGAGCCATATCGGAGTTATACTGATATTGCCTTAGGAAGGCAGTAATCAGATCCTTCCAAGTACGGATACGGGAAGCTTCCAAATTAGTGTACCAAACTACCGCGGCTCCGGCCAAGCTATCTTGAAAGAAGTGTATTAAAAGCTTCTCATCTTTAGAGTGCGCGCCCATCTTGCGACAGTACATCTTGAGATGGTTTTTGGGACAGGTCATCCCTTTATACTTGTCGAAGTTCGGCACTTTGAACTTCGGGGGGATAACAACATCGGGTACTAAGCAAAGATCTGTCATGTTTGCGAACGAATAGTCCCCAAATCCTTCCACGGCTCTCAATCTTTCCTCGAGGAGATCGAGCTTCCTCCTTTCTTCAGTTGCCGGGGGCGGTCCTTCCGTGGACAAAACTATTGGTTGTGTCGTGATGTTGGGCTGAGGCAACGTCCTGGGTGACGGCCCTTCGGGGATCGGGGGATAGAACTCGACATCCCTTCGAGCATAGTCTTGAGGGTCTTTGTGGACCTCGTCGGGCTGTTGAGGAGGCTCTCTTTCAAGGACGGGAGAAGGAATATGGCCCGCATCGTCTTGCAAGACGGGTGGTGAGTAGTTGGGCGGTAATCCATAAGGGTAAGCCGCTCGGTTGTATCCCAGATGAGGGCTGCCATCATGCCCCAATGTGTCCCTTCCCCGTCCTACTATGTTTACGGGAGGATGGTGCGCAGTTGCCAAGAGAGTTGGGTCTGCTTCGGCAGCCGAACTGACAGCGGCAGCGGTGGCCACATTTTTCTCCATGAGCTGCCTCATTCCTAACATGGCCTCCATCATGGAAGCCATTTGTTCTTTCAGAGCCGACATGTCGGCTTTCATCTGTTCCTGTGTCTCCTCTTGATCACCCATCGTTCTAGATTTGGATCTGGTGCGATAGGGATGCCTTGTGGCGCGTTTAGTTATGGTGTTTTTCCCTAAAAAAACCAAACGTGAGGAGTGGGTAAAGAAAGAAAGAATGCATGGTAGAGATGAAATGCAGGAGTGATTTGATTCGCACAAGCTTTTTGGAGTAGAAACATGGGACCAACTCATTTTATTTCAAAAAGAAAGTCGTATCTAGTCAAGGTCTGAGAGACCATACAAGTTTCCTAGCGATTTCTAATTATGTGGGCCATTAAGTCTATCATATGCTGACAATAGCCTAGAAGCCCATGAATTTCTTCGGGGGCGGAGTAGGTGTCCGCCATCGCCTTGGCCTTGGCTAACAATCGGGGAAGTTCTTGACTCCCGTTCAAGGTAAGAGCAAACCGATCCATCCACATGGTTGCCTCTTGGTGTAAAGAGTCAATCACCCTTCCTCTAGCCTCTTTTTCCGCGTATACTTGGGCATACTCGTCCACGATCCTATGCTCGTGGGCCGTGGCTAGACCTAACTCTTCTTGGTACTTGGCGATGATAGCTAGCATGTTGGTCTCCGTCTCGCATAAACGCTGAGACAAGCTTCTTTTGGACCTTGAACAGGCAACTAACTCCTCTTTCAAAACCATGCTATGTGCTCGCGATTGGTCCTTCTCTTCCCTTTGCAGCTTGAGTTCATTGTTGCTACCCCACAGAGCTCCGCGAAATTTGTTCCGGCCATACTCTTCCTTGCGAGCCCTCTTGGTCTCTTGTTCAAGGGCTCGTGCGGTGGTTGCATTCTCTTCCCGTAATCCGGCACACTCCTTCCAGATGTGTGTAGCGGCCAACTTGAACTTCTCCTTGGCAAGTTTCGCCTTTCCTAACTCGCTTTTAAGAGCTTGGACTTCTTAGTCCTCTTCCGGTGCTTCGAAACTCTCTTCGCTGATGACTTTTAACTTGGCGAGCCAATCTAAACCTCGTATATGAACTTTCAGCCATTCATGGTAACCACCAATGATGCCATTACGAATGTCCCTAAGTTCTTGATCTTTCCTTAACGGGGTTTCCCATGCCTTATGGATTTTTTGTATAGCCTTGAAATTTTGCGCGCCGAAATTCCTCACAAGGAAAGGAGACATGCTTTCTTCCGTCGGTGCTCCCCTCATGGGATACCCTAGTTGTCTTATAGCGAGCGCGGGATTGTAGTTAATACAACCCCTCGTTCCTATCAGCGGAATGTTTGGGTACCCTCCACATGAGAAAAGGACTCCCTCCTTTCCTTCCTTCCATCGGGGGAACCAATTGATTGCTCTACCTCCTATCCCAGCCAAAAGCTGGTCCCAATCTATTCTTTTCTTTTCAGTACACAAGCAATGGCTTTGGAGCGGACATGGATGCCTCGTGTTTTGCTGGAACAGGTGTGAAACCAACCAAACACAGAGAGCGGGCAAGCAACAGATGATCCGCGCGCTACTCTTTTCGCACCTTCGGTCAAATGTGTCAAATAAATCTGCCAAGACAGCCACCGCCGGACTTTCCTTGCTATGGTGGTATGCAAGGAAAGCGTCGATTGCTGCTAGGTCCACCAAACCATCTATGTTTGGAAAGAGGACAACCCCAAAAATTAGCAAAGCTAACACATCCATAAACGGGACCCAATCTCCTTGATTGGTCATACCCCTCGCCTTGTCTTCTAGGTACCTCCGTGGTAGGCACGCTATGCCGTTCCGAGTCTGTTTTATGCGGTCCAAACCTCTTGCTGAATCCTTGACCACAGTTGCAATTCTGCTCAAAGAGGGGAGACACCCGGAGGAAAGGTATGGTTTTCTTCCCCCAAGAGGACATCCTAGAATTTCCTCAAATTCTTCAATGGTTGGTACCAATTGGAAGTCTCCGAACGTGAAGCATCTCAAAGGCTGGTCGTAGTATTGGGTGAGTGATGCAATGGCTTCTATGGATATCTCTGCTATGGTCAACTCTAAGATCTTTCCGTAAATCTTGCGGAAGGCTTGCATTTGGAGGGGTTCCATCAACCGCCCTAATTCCTTGATGCTGGTGATATCTAGGCCTTTAACCTTGACTTGGTAAAACCTCTTGCTGGTTTGATTTGTCCCCATGCTTACTAAAGTGAGACAAAAAGCTGGTGCAAATCAAAACTCCGATATCTCATGGGTGGAATGGATGAATGCATGAAGGAATGCATATGACACAGATGCAATCTAGGAATGCGGGGGCCCGAGGAATTGTCTCCTTCTTAGATACAACGTCTAGGGGTAGCAAAGTGCCCCAACATACGTTTTTAAGAAGGCGACACGGACCCTCCGTTGGTTTGTTTACAGAGGGGATCAAGACAGAACCCATATGTGATGCATATGCAAAAGACGCAATGCGAGAATGTCCACTGAACATAAGCAAAAGGGTATATGATATTTATGCATGGCAGAGTGAAAAATGGCACGCAGCGTGTTTGCTCCGTGTCCCTATTTAAGGGACCTATAAGGGAGAGAACTAACTAGGCATTTTAGTGATAACCCCCAAGGTAGTCATATCTCTTTTGATAGTTTCTAGAGGTATCATTCTCTTCGAAGAACATATTGCAGCAGTAGGGACTACTAGCAACAATAAGTTTTCAAAGAGAAAAGCTCTAGATGAGGGTTCACTGTAATCAAGCAAGTCGGAGACCTAGCATGATCACAGATTCACCTCCACTCCTTATGTTCCCATGAACCCGGGTATAGGGCCCTTTCTCACTCACAGTGTGTGCAAATAGTGTTGGTGTTTGTGTGCATCAAATGAATAAATATTTACCTCATGCATACATTTTAAAACGCACTAAAAGCAATAAAGAGTTTATATACACAAGAACATAATGAAGGGAAACCAACAAAGGGATAAGTCACGATAAAACATTGCACAAGATTAAATGGCCTAACTCTCTAAAAACGATCCCCAGTGGAGTCGCCAACTGTCGCAACCTACCCTTCGGCGGGAGGGCGACGCGTGACTCGCGGGATGCGTGTTCCACGAAAGGAATACGCGCGGAGTCGCCACCAACGTTTATTTGAGGAAAACGTCGGAAAAACCGGAAAAGACGCGATCTACGGACTTTTAAGTGAAAGGTTCGGGAGTTGTATTTGCGCACGGGGAAGGTATTAGCACCCCACACGTTCGTCCCAAGGGACGGCAGCCTTTATTCGAATTGTGCAAACGTGACTTTGATTTTTAAGTTCCCTTTTTATGTCTTTATATCCTTTACACCCTTTTTTATATTTTTCTCTTTTGTGGTCGACAAGGGTGTTTCCCTTTGCTCCTACGTATTCCTCAATTGCGATGAGGAAATCAGACCTACATAGTTCTTTTATCAAGTGATTCCTTTTTTACTTTAAAAGGCGATCATTTTAAGGCGTTGGACCTTGAAAATGATCCATTTTTACTTAGTGAGAAATTGAAATGATAAACTTCAAAAACCTATTTTTATGGACGAGCTTGACTAGGCGAGTTGATTTTAGCCTTAATTTCACTTTAGTTATTAGTCAATTCAATTAAGAATGAGAAATCCCAAAGAGAAAACGTCCGATTGATTTTCTGCTTTATTTTTACTAAAAGACATTTTTTTATTATTATACCTCTTTTTGATTTCCAACGTGGTTACGGCACGACCGAACGGTCGGAATTCATTTTAACCGAAGTTAACGGATAATACAATTCAAATGATCGGTGGAAATTTATTTTATTTTTAGGTTAAGCGAGAAATGACTTAAGTAAAATGGCTTAAGCACGTCAAGAGGGGGTATAAAAAGTAAATGAAACGAGAATAAAAATACACGAAACACAATGTGGACCACCACGGGTACATAGAATGAATCGAAAAGCTTGGTTCGAGGTACTTACCCGTTGAAGATCGAAGAACGATGAAGAACGAATGAAGAACGTCGAAGAACGGTCGAAACCTTTGCGAAATTCTTCACGGAAAACGTTACGGAAACGTTTCGGAAGCGCCTCGGCTTAGATTTTCTTCACGGAAACAATTTTTCCAAGCAAATTCGAAAGAGAGAGAAGTGCCTAAGGGGCTGAACCCTTTTCCTTCTCACTTCCTCCCCTATTTATAGCAAAATAAGGGAGATGCTTGCCGCCCAGCTCGCCCAGGCGAGCAGGGTTGCTTCCTCCAGAAGCAACAGCCTTCTGGAGGAATCTTCTGGAGGGCCCAGGTGGGCCTGGTTGCTATTTGCACCCCCATTTTTACTAAGTACACCCCCCTTGCCTTTTTTTTGGTGATTCTTTTTTCGTAAAGTTACGAAAACTTACGAATTTCGTAACGATACTTGTTTTCTTTCCGTAATGTTACGGAACCTTGTGGATTACATAATCATCCCTTTTTTGACTTACGGAATGTTACAGAATCTCACTAATTGTGCAACGATGCTTCCATTTGATTTCTGGTGTGTCACGGAACCTTACGGATTGTGCATCAATATTTTCTTTTGTTTTCTGGCACGTCCCGGAATTTCACAAATTGCCTAATGATGGGTGCCAAGCACCTTACAAGGACCAAATAAAAGTCGCATGTCATCAAGCAAAGGTCCCCGGACGAAATTAGGGTATGACACTAATATTCCGGAATGAAAGTACTCCAACTGGGAAGAAGACGGATACAAGGATAGCAACTACAACTCAATGTTGTGAATAGGATCTAATGAGATGAAAAGGAAATGCAACTTCTTCTTCGATCCCTTCCCGCCATTTAGGATTCGAGTAGCGGTTCATTTTAGACAAATGAATATTATGTCAACGAAGCATCTGAGTAGCACCCATTTCCCGCAAATGATTAGTGGAACTTAAAATACATACTGAATATTCATAGTGTAGTGAATCTTTCCTAAAGCCTGGCTTTGAGCCTTTTGCCTGCTTCTGCTTGTTATTCTGCCTCTTCAAGTGTCCTAAGACTAGTTCCTTTGTAACTAATATCCACTCATAGGGGATACTCTGAATATCTATTGTCGGAGAATAAGCCGATAGAATATCCTGAGGAGAAGAATCGGATAGGGAGTGAGGTAGCGGTGATCCAAGCAAGATAGTCTGGAGCAAGTGCAAAGAGAATACCTCTGCTGTTAGCTAAGGCTGGAAGTGCTGCGGAAGGAGCAGCTCGAACTCATTTCGGAGGCTGTGTCCCGGCTGTCACACTCGGTGACAGGCAGGGAAGACTAGAAAAAAAGTAGTTCCTTTATCTTCTTTCTACTTGTTAAGGCCTATCCTTTGACTTATTTCTGTTTCGAAATTAATTAATGTAGTTAGCATAACAGAATGCTTTTAAAGCTCTAGTTCTCTAATAAAGTCATATGTGGTTGTTTATGTAATGTAGTGTTTTATGTAGTAGTAATTAAGAAATCTTTTGGATTAATGTTTTTTCTCGATTGATAGAAGGACGGATTCTATTGTTTTGAACCTTGCTCGCATAAAGTCGGATTTGAATTTCAATCCAACAATCAGGATGGATAGAAAGACATACCATCTGCCCTTTGATTCTCTGGCCGAGTTGGAATTGCATTTTTAGGGGGCAGAAGTTTTTACATTTACATGAGTAAGTGTAAAAACTTCTGCACAACAGTTCTGGAACAATTTCTACAGTCAGTTGTCGAGGATTGCTAAGTCTTTCACTTAGGGTTCTAATGTTGGTCAGTATCACGATGATGTTATAAGGTTGTTGTTGGATTCAAAGCTGAAAAGACAAGGTATTGGGTTTACCATGACAGAGTTTATTTATTTACAGAACCATATGGAAGATCTGACATTAGCTATTCGAGTAAAATCATAGGATTGAAAGACGATTGCTACTTTCTTGCCTTGGGGCATCGCATTCTGGATAACGTAATAAAAAAGTCTTTCTCTACTCTCTTCAGTATGGTTTGCTTTAGAAGTAAGCAAGCAAAGACAAGTGGTAGGCCTATATGGAGATAGTTCGTTAGTATGCCCATTTTTCCTTAGTCAAAGGGCATGTTAAAAGAAGCTTCTAGGTCAATTTATTAGCATGCAAAAATATAAGCTAAAGCAAGAAAAGGGATGTGCTTTCGCGCTAGTTGCTCATCCGTAGCTTGGTCTTTACGCATGCTAAAAAAGCTATTCTTTGGGACGTAGAAAGGAAATATCCTAATTCAGTAGAGAACGTAGCTGGTGCACAAGACAAAGGAGGACAGGAGGGGTTCGGGGGAGGAGCTCTCGGCACATAGTCAGTCGGCATGGTCTTTCATGACCCATAGGCTTTGGGCTTCGATGGCTGCTTGAAAGACACATATTGGGAAGTTGGCTATGGTCCGTCGTGCATTGTGCAGACGACTGATGGCTTACATTGCCAAGAGGGCATTGTGAGACAAAGGAAAGGGCTGAAAAGGATGGTGCCCAGGATCTCACTATTACCTATGCATGTGCGAGAATGCGATACGGTAGAGGTCGATGTGTCATTGGGACACTTAGCATGGTAGACCGGGCTAGAGTGTTGTTACCACCGAAAGAAATGCCATGATGCTCTCTTGTGGAAATTGAAGTGGAACTTCACTTCAAGGGGATGTGATGTCTGGTGTGGCGTGATTTGCCACCACTACTTCCGGAGTGAACCGCTTTCGAACAAGATGGAACGGTCTTTCTTTCTTCAAAGGTCGGCTTATTACGCCGCTAACTTACCTAACGTACAAAGATCGCTTTCAATGCGGTGACCAATAGCGAAGTAGTACCAATTGTCATGTGCTCTAAAGCTAGTCAGGAGCTTTTACTCTTTCAACGAGTCGAGTCAAAAATTGATACCCTTGATTTCTCTATTGGCTCTCCCAAAAAGAAAGTAGAGTGATATGTGCAGGTTGAATTCGAGATGTGCATAGAACGGGACCAAGTGGTTTAGGAAGCCGGACCGGAAGACCTATAGCCGAGGATACTCTCTAAGTGAAAGACTCCACTTTTTTAGGATGCAATCCTACCCCGCAAGGGCATTGGATAGAAGACTCCAAGTAGATTGGGCCAAAGATCCAAGGGAAGGCCCTAGGGATCTCATGAGCCTTAGGGTAGATTTCAAGCCCATGGACCAAGTATGAGCCCGCTTATCTTTGTAAATATTAGAATAGGTTTTTCCTTCGTTTGGGCCTTGTATTTTGGCCATTCTAGTAGTATAGGGTTTTAGCCTTGTATTTCGGGGCATTTTGAGTAGTCTTTGTAGCAACGACTTTTTTTGTTTTTTTCATGTTTTTTTGGCATAGGGGTGAGCTTAGCTATTATAGGGGGTGTGTAGCTAAGCTCTAGCTTCTCATCTCAAGGAGGTGAGCTTAGCTATTAGAAAGGTGTGTGTAGCTAAGCTCTAGCTTCTTTAGGAATCTTCTTAAGGAAGCTTCTCAAGGAGGTGAGCTTAGTTATGAGAGGGGTGTGTGTAGCTAAGCTCTAGCTTCTCAAGGAAGTTTTCTCAAAGAAGCTTTTCAAGGAAGTTTTCTCAAGAAAGCTTCTCAAGGAAGCTACCTAGTCTATAAATAGAAGCATGTGTAACACTTGTTGTAACTTTGATGAATGAGAGTCTTGTGAGACATACTTCAAAGTTCCACTTCTCTCCCTCTTTTATTCCTTCAATTTAGTGCTCCCCCCTCTCTCTTTCTCTCCCTCTTTCTTTTCCTCCATTGAAGCATCCTTCCAAGCTTCTTATCCAAGGCTCATCTTGGTGGTGAAGCTCTTTCTTCCATGGCTTATTCCCTAGTGGATGGCGCCTCCTCTCACCTCTTCTCCTTTGTCTTCCGCTGCATCTCCATGGTGGAAAATCACCATTAAAGGACCTCATTGAAGCTCAAAGATCTAGCCTCCATAGAAGCCTCACAAGCAAGCTTCCATCATTTTATATCTCAATCTCAACTGGCTTCTCATATAGAATGATTTGAACCCACCCCTATAATATAAAGGGACGAGTGCCTAAAGACCGTCCATCTTCAGATTGAGCCCTATTTTTTCCTATTACTTTCTTTTTTGATTTTATACTCCCTTCGTGGATCTCCCCTCTTATCCAATCAACCAACTGTCCCAGGCCGAGAAATAGCGTTCCCGGAAGAAGCGCCACCCCTAGCTCGACTGTCTTCTTTTGAAGACCAACGAGACTACTAGGTGAGGAAGGAATTTTGTACAAACTCAGACTTTGAATGGATCACTTTTCATCCTAACTCTCAGAAGACCAAGCATGAATAGACGTAGGCAGTGCATAAGAATCTCTAATTCCTAAACACCCTAGGGAAAGATGAATAACCTTTTCATGGAGCCGCACTCGAAAGAAAGATTAGTAACCTTCCAAATCCTCTACCGGTTTTCAATGTCAGTAAAGTAATCCAGTATAAGAAGCCCGCATACACGCTCTCCTCCTCCACCCCATACCTGATAGGGTGGCCTCGCTTTATTTATAAGGCTACAGAAAAAGGTGAAGCCCACCTTTCACACCTCCAGCAAACTACCCAAGACCTGACGAGAGATCTCTCTCCCTCTTTTTTTGGGCATAGGCCACCGCTTTGTTTTACGTGGATTCTTTCCATTGCCCTGTGGTAAAGGTGCATTCCCTCTTCCGTTAGTTGTTGAAATTTTTCATGTTAGTGAAAGCGTGGTTACGGGTTTCCTTTTCTATCCCCATCTAATCGTACATCTCTTTTTTCTTTCTTTGAGACTCGGGGACAGGGACTCAGAGGGAGAAAATGTGTGACTTGCCAATGTCAAAGCTGTTTCTTCTTTGTTTTCGAATCCAGACTAAGGTCCGATCGAGGTTATCTTCTTCCTTGTCTAGGATAATTTCCCTAGCCCCTTTAGTGAGGTACCTTAACCTTGCATTAGATTCGCTTTCGAAGTGTTGTAAGGTGCATTTGCTTTAGCTTGAGTGCTTCCATGCTTGCTTTTCTGCTCTTAGGATCTTCCTGGCCATAGCATGCCCGTTGGCGTGCGTTCCAAACGAGCCCTCATGGACTTCCTCGATCATGTGATTTGCCTCCCTGGCATCAACACACCGTAGGAGTGTCATGTCGTGATTTCTCTTATACAGTATGCTTCCGCTCATGAAGAAATCGGCTGACAGTGGGCCCAACATAGAACCCCAAGCAATCTAACAAGCACACGCAGTCACATAAGATAGAGTTTTCCCATGGGAAATTTCTAAGCTATCTAGTGTGGTAGGACTTTCTTTGATGGTTCATGTAGGCTTAGGTCTTTCATTCGGGCCCTATTGGGGCACCCTATGGGCCAGCCAATGCATATAAGCTTGGGCTTTCTTAACGTGGCTCATTTGATGACTCAGTACATGGATGTCACGAGTCTATTGGCATAGAATATCGAATCTTTTCCACGTAAGCTGGTTGTACAAAGTTTGTTTGTTCATACAGGCAGTGTAATTGGGGGAGATTTTGTTTGCTCCGCAAGGTAGCCAGAGCCAGCCAGTTTTTCATTAAACAGGCATGATAGTCTTCAACTGCAAAAAAGTAGTGCGGAGAACTAGCCAGAATTGTGCCTGCCATCAAATTCGGTGACGCATTACGGGATTCCACTACACATTCATAGGCTGTTAGGGAGGGTTGTGCAAGTGAAGAAGGCCTAGGGCATTCATTAAAAGAAGACAGACTTTCAGGGGTTTGCATGGATGTCTTTAAGGGTAAGCCACTCTATGGCTATTAAGGATTAAGCCTTCTAGCATTAGATATCCACAAGCAGAATAGGATCCCCAACATGGGACAGGTGAGGCTTGGATTTCAAGATGAGGAATAGCACAAAAAAAAAGGAAGCGTCCGGCATTAGAGATGGCTTCAGACTCGACCTGAAAGGTGCCAATTACATCTATTGGACCAGACGAAAATACAAGCTTTCTTGTAGCATGCATGGGTTTGACGTATTCTTTTGCTTGAATTCAACTAGATCCCTTCCCGCCTAGTATTTCTCACTGGTAGGCTACCGGGGAAACTCGGTGGAGCCGCTGGTGGTTCTTTGTCTCTTTGGCCCTTAGTTGGCGCCCTAGTCGACCTCTTCTTCTCTTTATCCATTCCACATTCCACTTTCTGTAAACCCCTTACTCTGTGTCTCGCGCTTTTCAGCCTGAATTCCATTCCCGTAATTCTTCTATGATATGAAACTACATACATCAATTAAGAAAATAGTATAGTAATCGAAGATAAGATAGAGTCTTACTAGTGGCCCTTTCGGGGACTCTTGGGTGAGACTGGAAAGCAAGACTGATTACCTTCGTGCCCCTCACCCGAGGTCACCAGTTGTCCATTCCGATCGGGGAATAAGCCAAAGGACAGCCAAGACCATCCTTCCGAGGGTTAGGTTCAAGGGTTGATTCGAAGACGCATCTCCTCTCTTCGGGAAGCTAACAAATAAAGAAAGCTTTTGGCCTCCTTGCCTCTGTATGAGCCTTTTCGCTAATATGCTCGGAAAGTAATGGTTCCTTGCTTGTGGAGTTCCTTCTTGGATTGAGGGAGTACGGAACCAAGCCCGGTGTTCTCTCCCATTAAGTTAAGCAATTTTGAAATTCATTCAAGGCTTGCTTTTAGAGCAATGAAGCTGAAAGATGAATTGAGAAGATCCAGAGCGAACTAATGAGTTTGAGTTCATGAGGTTTAGAAGCTAAATTGCACGAGCATTAGAGTAGCTAGGATTTGATACAAGTGAGACGAAGACTCAATGGTTCTTACAGACCAATCTCGACAAATAACATAAATTAGACAGTAACGAATACGAATTCATTCAATTCGAAATTCTTTGTCTCTCGACTTATAATTTTAAGGTTTTTATTCCATTGTTGAAAATCGAAGTTGTGTAACGCATATAGTTATCGATTGATAAGTGACTTCGTTTCCAAGATTTTCCGTAAGTCAATCCAGCTCGTCTTTATTCTCTTATTCCATTCATGAGTTGCTAACTTACTATTTATCAATAGTGTGATTTTTCTCAGGTGACTGATCGAGTGGAATTAGAAATTAACAGATAGGGGAATGGCCTGCTCTAGATGCTCTCGAAGCAGTCGTAAGCCTAAGGTAAGGTTTGAAATCCTTAGGTTTAGCCTAGCCCTTTATCGAAATAGAATGCGAAGAAAATGAAAAAAATCCCGCCGTGAAAGTGGCACAAACCGGGATATCCTCTAGGAAAGAGAAAGGCATTAGCCAATCCCAGGAACGGAGCAAGGTATGAGTTCGACACCCGCTTAGCCCATAGCTTTATGGCTTAGAAGAGTCGCTGGCATTGGCTCTTTGCTTTAGGGACAGTCGATCAAGGGGATGACGGAAGATGGCAGAGAATGTAGAAGATAGCCACAGACAAGGGCTTTCGGCAAAGAAGGTGTAGGCGGAATAAGTTGTGATTGGATTGGACAAAATAAATGCCTTTTTTTTACACCATTGGTCCATGCCTCTCTCATTCTAAAAGTAGCTGTCTCCATCCCTTCTATGAGCAGGGCTTTGAACCTCAGATGCAACTAATAAACTTTTTTGTTCTTCTCTAAAGGAAAGGGGCTGGGAGTAACTACTATTACTACTAAGGGACCAAAAAACCTTTCTCGTCTGTCATGGAGAACCTTCCCGAGCTCTAGCTCTACGATAGACTTAGATAGACTTAGAATAAGCGGGACTAGAGGACAAAGCATCAAGAAGAAAAGCCTTTAGAGCCAAGACCTACTCCTAAATCAGCAGAACTACGGATGAAGCAATAACTCTCATCCTACAGACATCAAAGAAATCGCTGTCTAAAGCCAATGATTAGCGAGCAAGCAAGCCAAGCCGCAAGGAAAGGGTCACTGAAGTAGGGGACCGCAGCTAGCGAAGTGAACCGTTAGAAATCGGGGTATATATAACAACAAGTTAGGCATGAAAGCCAAGTGAAGTGACCAGAGGGTTAGGGTGCGGTGCCAATTCTTAAGAGTGGTGTGAGGCAGTCACTTCGTCACGATGAACAAAACCGTAAAAGCAGATGTCTGGTCTCGGTTAAGCCCAACGCTACATGGTTATGTAGCTCTTATGGGATTTAAACCCATGATACAAGAAGGTTGTATATAGATCTAGCAAATCAGTGTCTTAAGCCCACCCGGAAGGCTAGTTGGTAGAGTGATCAGTTTTTCTGAATAAAGGTAGGTTCAAATGCTATTCTTTTATAGAAGTGATTCCGGTACTTACTCGACGCCGGAAAGACTGAACCAGAGTAGCTGGAAAAGGAGTCTTTCTTAGGCTTTGGGGATTAGCTTTACTGACTAAGCTAAGACGGGATAGAAGGGCATACCTCGGAAATTCTTTCATCACAAGAAAGTAAAGTTAGTAAAGAATGCAGCTCAGTCAAGAGATTTGGGTTAGGCGGAAATGCATATCCAGGGCACGGCGCAGAGGATATTTCGGTATTGTCAAAATCAGATAGGAACGAGGTGGCATTGGAGTAAGTTAGTTACAATTGACATTGAAGAAGAACTTGAAGACTAGGCGCCAAAGACAAGGGCTCTTTCTCTAGTAGTGGACTAATCTTGATATTCCTAAAGCAATAAGCGAAGAAGAGGTTAGAACCAGCTCCACTGGCTAAAGGTACATGGACTCTTCAGAAGGCTCAGGTTTAATAACAGAATCTGAATCAGTAGCTTTAGGTATAGGGATTCCGGTTCTAACTAAACAATAAGGTAATGGGGTAGACCAATTCAACAAGATTCGAAGATGCTCTAGGTAGAGGTTCGAAGAGACTGAGCCAAGTAAAGAGAAATTGTCCGGGCCAAGAAAGCAAGCCGGGAAAGAGGAAAGCAATTCCCTTCTTTCGGTAAAGAAATTCTTTGAACTTCTCTTGAACTGCAATTCTGCTTTTCACTTTGTCTACCATCGGCGGAGGGCATCCCTTCTCAGCTTCCCTTGTTTTGTCTGTCATCGTATTTGACTTTCTCGATATGAGTCGAGTGACTTCGTACCATTGAATAGTATAACATAACTCTTACCAATACTTCTTTCCTTGATTGCCTTTCGGGAAAGTTAACTAATTGAATTCTCTATCTCCTCTAGAGCGCAATAGAATTCAATTAGTCTTTCTCTTCCGCATTGCTACTTATGGCTAGCACAGGAAATTTAACTCACTGTATTACCTAGCTGATTGCACATTAGTAAAGGTATTTATCCTGCCTTCATGCCTTTGCTTTGAAAGTCTTTCTGTTCCTGATTTAACTCCTTCATGCCATTGATTGATGACTTCGTATCTTGTGTAAGAAAGAGATATTCCATCAAGTTTATAGAGACTGAAAGCTGCCTAAACTGGATCAATAGAATAGAAGACAGGTAAAAATGAATGCGAGAGAATGAGACTCATATGTAGTATTTGTTACTTGCACCGGTCATTACACCGACACCAAATTAAGGCCGACATGGAGCCATGCGCATGATTCCAAGAGTCACTAGAGGTGAAACTTAGTAAGAATAACAAGTAATGTCACGAATGGATGAAGCAAGCACTTTTAGATGGTATCGATCAGAGCCAATCAAGCCTTTTCCCTGATTATCGTTACTTAAATCCCACTAGCCGAAATCGAATCCGTCAAGTATCAAGTAAGAGATAAGCCAGAGATCCAGATCATTAGAATATGTCACCGGTCTGAGATGGGCCTTCTCGCGAAAAAGAGTAGGTTATTCCTATCACTAGGAGTAGTAGCGCTAGCAGCGCAGAAGGATAAATAAATAAAGTAGCTAAGCGCTAAGAAGCTATCTAGATAGTTAGTTTCCAGTTGAGGGAAATTGGCTTAGATTGGTCTTAGCTTCGACTCGTAGTCTTCGACCACTCTTCTTCTTCTCCCCAAAGGTTGCTTGCTTCCGTTCAGGTAGCTATTGCTGAGAAATGGCCGAAAAAAGGAAAGTCTTATTCCACTTGCTTTCTTGCTTGACTTGAAAACTGGAAAAACTAACTAGGCAGCTATCAGAAAGAAAACAAACAAGGAGTTGACTATGCAGGCTTTTTAGAGAGAGAGAGTTAGGGGGTTTGCTTGCTGGCTCTCAGGGCTTATAGTCGGTTCTAATCTAAGTCCCTTTCATTAGCTACACTCAGGTTTCACCAACTTCGCGTCGGGTTCACTTCAGTGAAATCTTGTTAAAGCAAACCAACGGTTGGTTTAACCTTAGGATGGTAGCGAAAGGAACCTTCTAGCTAACCGGGTCAATTCAAACTCACTACATACTCCATGGAATTGAGAACCCGGCGTAATTGGTTTTCTCCAGTGGCTCTTTTTCCTATATTCTGATGGCCCTGCTACGTCTGCCCACTACAGAACAGGCCTGACTCCCATGAGCAGGTCCGCTGGCTATTAGTATGGCTTTTGACTTTTCTGATCCGACATGATAACAACTCGAACTCAACTTCTATTCTTTCAAGAGCAAGAGAAGGGCACTGAGATCCTGCGTAAGCATCGTTTGCCCGTTGCCAATAGGATCGACTTGGGTAGTAAGATTCAATTGTGAGATTCAAAAATAGGAAAGTAAGGGGCCGGAAATCTTGGGATCAAAAGGTTGTTCTAAAGGACTGTAAATCCTTGCTCCTAGGATCCAAGAAGGGCTTTTTGGTTTTCAAATTCCTAATTACATAACTTACTACCCTACTAGTGTAGTGTCTACTGACTGAGTCGTGAATTAGATTGGATGGGCTGATGGAGAATCAAATTAGGAGTTGTGGAAAGGACTTAAGATACTATGTATCAAGACTCGCGATAGGATTTGAGTGCTCAGTCATTCAATATTTGATGGGTGATTTTTTCTTATAGAAAAAAAGTAGAAAAAAAAGGTAGCTTGCTTACTTAGTGCTTGTGCTAAGGGATAACTTGGTTGCTTTTTTTTTATATGCCCATACAATTGTTTTGATACATCCCGGGATCAATACAATAAAAAAACCTATGAATTAGAGTAGAGCAGTTGACGTTGGATTTTTTCGAATTAATTGGAAGAAGAAAGAATAGGTGTAGCGAAGAAAAAAAATAGGAGCTAGAAAGAAAGGGTAGGTTGAATCTGAAAAGTACTCTGTGGGGGTAACTATGTTAAGTTAATTGCGTATCGTAAAAAAATATGTTATATGCTCCCGGGAAAGAAATTGCTACTCTATTCGATGGGCCAGGAACAATCGAAAAAAGCCAGACCTGTACGGTATCTCTTTGAATCCTTACTTAATATGCTTAATATGGTGATACCCCCGATTGTACCAACCTACATATGTCTCTCCTCCATCAATCGGTACTAGTTATTGTCATTTTGATTCCTTGATTTGTCTGATGAGAAATGCAAAACGAAAGAAGGATCCTCCTACTGGGAATTAGATCCTAAGCCCTCCTACAGAGATGAATTGATTGATTCATCGGATCCTAGGTCGGGACTGACGGGGCTCGAACCCACAGCTTCCGCCTTGACAGGGCGGTGCTCTGACCTAAGTGGGCCCGGTTGCTATTTGCACCCCCCTGTTTACTAAATACACCCCTTTCCTTTTTTGCTGATTCTTTTACGTAACGTTACGGAAACTTACGAATTACGTAACGATACTTGTTTTCTTTCCCTAATGTTACGGAACCTTACAGATTACGTAATCATCCCTTTTTTGCCTTCCAGAATGTTACGGAACTTTATGGATTGCGCACTAACACTTCCTTTTAACTTCCGGCATGTCACGGAACTTCACGGATTGTGCTACAATGCTTTCTTTTGACTTCCGACATGTCTCAGAACTTCACGAATTGCCTAACAATGGGTGCCAAGTACCTCGAAGTGGTCAAATGAGGATCGCATCCCAACAACGGATGGTCCCCGGACGAAATTAGGGTATGACAGTCCTATATGAGTACCTAAGTTTGTTTTGAAACTAAAAATAAGAACAAACCTACTTAATGAGTCCCTATGTACACAAATCATGAAGATGTTGGGTGCATGAGTGATTTTACAAAATAGGGTTGCACCACTCAACATTCATCATACCACCTATTTTAGGGATTTGGTGCCTAATAATACCTATTTTGGGCACCAACAAAGCACAAGGATTTAAGCTCTTGCGAACCAAACCCTCATCCAACAACTCCTTTACTTGAGGAATAAACTCAAGCCCAAAAGGTGTGGCAATGCTAACAAATGTCTTTTTACAAAGGAGAAAATGTGGAGGTTTTCTAAGAGGGGAAGTTTCTTTAATGTTTGTCTTTATTGTAAAATGATTTTCCTTCTTAGCAAACCTCTTGGAGGAGACACTTACCTCCTTACACTCCTCCTTAACCATTAATGGTTGTCCTTGTTCTTGGAGGTAGATTTCTTCACAAGCTTCTTCCCCTTTTGCTTCTTCACTTTCAATAGAGGAAGGTGAAGTAGTCGTCTTATCTTGGCTACTATAAATGTCTTGGCCCCTCATAATCATGGTTTTCTTGGTGGGGCATTGACAAGTAATGTGTCCTCTTCCAAGACATTTAAAGCACTTTATAGAGCTAGTCTTCTCTTGCATACTAGCCTTAGGGGGTTGCTTTTCTATTGTCTTCCCCTTATCATCTTTGGGCTTAGAAGGTGCTGCCCCTAAGATGCCTAGACCTTGGTCTTTCTTTGGATAAGAGTGAGAGCCGTAAGGTTTTAAAGTAGACTTTCTTTTATGTTTTTACTCTACCCTTATTTCCCAATCTAAGTTAGCCTCTACATTGTCCTTCCCATGGAAGTATAGGAGGTTAACGTTAGCCTCTTGAGGCTTTCTTTCATTTTCTCTCCTATGGTAGTGAGGTCTAAGATGTGACCTATACCTTCCTTCATAATAGTCATGAAGTTCTTTACTTAGGTTCTTGCAAGAGTTATGACTACTATAGAAGGCATGTTTTTCTTTTTTTAATTCTTTTAGTATTTTCATTCTTTCTTCTTTCCTTATTTGTTCCCTCTCATCTTGATTTATTTTTACCCCCTCTTTTCCTTTTTCTTTTCTTTCTATTTTTTCTTTCCATACTTGAGGGAACTCAACTCATCTAAGATTCTAGATAAAGGGTCCTTATGACTAGTACCCTCGCCATTAACACTAGATGAATGATGACTCATGTCGGTTCCTAAGTTGTGGTTCTTTCTTGTTATGGGCTTGAAAAAAAGGTAAAAGCTAGGGTTCCAAATGAACTCAAGATAAGCGTGATAAGCAAGAAGAAAGTATTGTTCTATAACAAGATAAGCTAGGTGTGACTAGTAAAGAAAATAAGCTATGAAAGTAGGTAACAAATTAAAGTGAAAGAAATGTAAACTAGATGGTTCCTAAGAGTGTTTGGATGACCTCATTTAAGGTTCCCAACAAAACACTCACTATCCTAAGGAAAATTTGCCTAAAATTATTACACACATATGGAAGTTTGGTCACCTATTGGAGGCTCCCAACACACTTCCAATGAGAGGCCTATTTGTTACAAAACTTGAAAGCAATGAAGATAAGTAAATTGTGAATTACAAAATTACAAAATGGTCCTCAATTTTGGTGGTTGTTATCTCTTTGGTGATTCACTCAATTTGGAGTGCTTCTTAGTCCAATAGCTCTAAAGGTGGTTGCCCCCTAGCTTCTTGACTCAAATTCTTCAAGGGATGGCACCAATCCTCATTTCCAATTCCCTATATGGCAAGTCACAAACAAGGAAATAAAGAGGCAAGCAATAACCAAAGACCAAAAAATGAAATGAAAGCTAAACCAATAGAGTTTTAACATGACAATTTTTTAAGGATTATTCAACAATTAAAGCAATGAAAAGCACATAAAAGCAAGTTAGGACTCAAAGAGAAACTTATGATGGCTCTTGAGTAGAGTAAAAAACAATAAAAAAAAGACTCCAGAAACCTCTAGTTTTGGAACTTGTTTTCACACTAATTTTCAATTGAAATTTCAGAACTAATATTGGTATAAAATAGACACCAATTATAGAACAAATTTCGAGCCAAAATAACAAGCACACTTCCATTTCACTTTTTTTTCCCTGCACACTGATTTTTCTACCAAATTGTGTGAATTTTAGTATTTTTTCCTTTTATCCAAACCACTTGGTTCTTTTTTTTTTAATTTTTTTACAGATGTCTAGAAAATTCAGTAAAACTTTCAGCTCAAAATTCACAGTGATAAATTTCCAGTAATTTTTACAAGTATGTATGTTCAAGTTGCCAGCACCTGCGATTTCAACCTAGAAATCAAGAGTAGTGTTTATGTTGCTTAAGGCTTGGATGATTACAATTTGTGTTTGCTATGCTCAAATGTCCTGAATAAAACAATTCAAGAGAGCTTAAGACTTATTTTGATTCACAAATCCAGCAACAACTCAGCACCACAACTCAATTTCTTCATAGGCATCATATAGGAAACTTGGAAAACAAAACAAAGTTCAACAACAAGACTACTTCTAGGAATTGATTTAGAATATGTTATGAACTAAATAACATGCATGAATTAGACTCGAAATTCAAAAGATAGGCTAAGAATGACAAGAATACATGAACAAATATATCTAGAATTCAATCAACAAAATCAAAATTCAACACAAACTATGTAACAATTATTATGACTAAACATGACTCTAAGACAACATGGAAGAAAATTTATATCTAAAGGTTCTTCACAAGAAGATTATGATGAAAAATGATAGAACCTAAAATCAACACAAAAACATGATTCAAGAGTAGATCTATAAAATTTGAACCATAGAAATGCAAGAACAAGTGTAGATCTAAGATTTAATCAGTTTATTTTTTTTAAATCTACTATAAACAGAACCAAACCACAAAAAAATGGAGGAGATACATGGAGAAGAAGATGAAGAACAAGGAATTAAAGTGACTTGACCGAACAAAAAGATAGAGGAAGCAAAAGAACATCACCTAGATGAACATGCTCTTGATACTACATGACGTAGCTCCATGTGGAGCTTGTAGGCCTTGGATCTTCTTCATCAATGGAGTCCTTTGCTTCTTGAAGATAAATGGCAGTGGAATGGGTATGGAAGAAAGATTATTGGAGATGCCACTTCAAGGAGAAGATGAGTCAAGAAGAAGCTCACCACCATAGGAAGCCATGGATAAGAGCTTGAAGGTAGGAGAAGATGAGTGAAGGGAGAGGGAGAGAAGGAGCACGAAATTATGTGCCTCAAATGAGGTCTAAACTTTGAAGCGTAATTCTCAAATGATCAAATTTGAAAAAAAAGAACACATATGGTCTCTATTTATAGCCTAAGTGTCACACAAAATTAAAGGGAAATTTGAATTTCTATTCAAATTTCACTTGAATTTGTGGAGCCAAAATTTCACTAATTATGATTAGTGAATTTTAGCTATGGTTCAGCCCACTAATCCAAGATAAAGTCCAAGATTTTCCACTAAGTGTCCTTAGGTGTCATGAGACATCTAAAGCATGAAGGACATGTACAAAGTGTGACGGACATGCACAAAGTGTGACTATATGATGTGGCAATGGGGTGTAGCAAGCAAATGCTCACCTCCCCCTCTAAAATTTAATTGGATTGTGCTTCTCCCAATTCAATTAAATTTATTTCCCAACACACACATCAAATATTCACTTAATGCATGTGAAATTACAAAACTACCCCTAATACAAAAACTAGTTTAGGTGCCCTCAAAAACAAGGGCTAAAAAATCCTACATTTTTAGGGTACCCTACCTACATTATGGAGCCCTAAATACAAGGCCCAAAAATAGTGAAACCTTAATCTAATATGTACAAAGATAAGTGGGCTCATACTTAGCCCATGGGCCCAAAATCTACCCTAAGGCTCATGAGAACCCTAGGGCCTTCTCTTGCATCTCTGGCCCAAACTTCTTGGAGTCTTCTATCCAATGCCCTTTGGGGGTAGGATTGCATCATCCATGTGGACCCTGAGAAAATCAAGGCCATCCAAGAGTGGTCCACCTCAACAAGTGTAGGAGATATTAGGAGCTTCCATGGGTTGGCAAGTTTCTATAGAAGGTTTGTTCCTAATTTCTCTACACTTGCTTCACCACTCAATGAGTTGGTGAATAAGAATGTGACATTCACATGGGGTGAGAGACAAGATCAAGCCTTTGCTTTGCTCAAAGAAAAGATCACCAAGGCACCTGTACTAGCTTCCCCTAACTTTTCTAAAACTTTTGAGCTAGAGTGTGATGCCTCTAGTGTAGGTGTGGGAGCTATGATGTTGCAGGGTGGGCATCCTATTGCTTCCTTTAGTGAGAAACTTCATGGTTCCACTCTCAACAATCCTACATATGATAAAGATCTTTATGGCTTATTTAGTGCCCTCTAAACTTGGGATCATTACCTTGTTTCCAAGGAATTTGTTATTCATAGTGATCATGAATCACTTAAGTACATTAGTGGGCAATGCAAGTTAAATAAGAGGCATGAAAATGGGTAGACTTCCTAGAGAAATTTCCATATGTTATCAAATACAAAAAGGGAAAGACCAATGTGGTTGCATATGCTCTTTCTAGGAGACACACATTGCTTTCTTCCCTTGCAGATCAAGTTTTAGGATTTGATAACATAAGGGAATTATATGTTTCTGATGAGTACTTCTCTCCCATTTATGATAGCTGTGGGCACAAGTTCCAAAATGGATTCTATGTTGCTAAGGGGTATTTTTTCAAGGAGGGAAGGCTTTGTATACCCTAAGGAACCATTAGAAAGTTGTTTGTCAAAGTTGTTTGTATATCTCAATATGCTTGATTCTTGAGTGCAGAACAGGATTGTTAGATAGGTTTATTGCACTTGTATTATCACATCGAATGGGAATATGATCAAGAATTATTCCATAGTCAAAAAGTTGTTGTTTCATCCAAAGTATCTATGCACAACAACTACCAGCAGAAATATATTTTGCCTTAGCAGTGGATAAATCAACACTATTTTGTTTCTTACTATGCCATGAAACTAGAGCAGAGCCAATGAAATGACAGGTTCCACTAGTGCTCTTTCTATCAATTTTGCAACCGGCAAAATCAGAATCAGAGTATCCTATTAGATTACAAGTGGAATTTTTAGGATACCATAATCCTAGATTAATAGTGCCTAATAGGTATCTCATGATTCTCTTAACTGCACTAAGATGTGATTCTTTGGGATTTGCTTGAAATCTAGCACACATACAAACACTAAACATTATATTAGGTCTGCTAGTAGATAAATAAAGAAGAGATCCTATCATACCTCAATATTTCTTAATGCCTATTGACTGATCGATTTCATCCTTATCCAAATATCAAGCACTACTCATTGGAGTAGCCATGTGTTTAGAATTTTCCATCCCAAATCTGTGAATCAGGTCTTTGCAATATTTTGATTGATTGATAAATATTCCATTCTTTGTTTGCTTGATTTTCAGCCCAAGAAAAAAATTTAACTCACCCATCATTGACATTTCAAATTCATTTGGCATATCTTGAGAGAATTCTTTGCAAAGAGAATCATTAGTGGACCCAAAAATGATATCATCAACATAGATCTGTACTAAGAGTATATCATTCAACTTTCTTTTAATAAAAAGGGTAGTATCAACCTTACCTCTTGAAAAACCCTTTTCTAAAAGGAATTTACTCAGACGTTCATACCAAGCCCTAGGGGCTTGTTTTAAGTCATATAAAACCTTTTTCAGTCTAACGGCATGATTAGGCTTTTCTGAGTTTTCAAAGCAAGTGGGTTGATCTACATATACTTCTTCATGGATAAAGCCATTCAAAAAGGCACTCTTCACATCCATTTGGTAAAGTTTAAAATCCATTATGGATGCAAAGGCTAATAACATTCTAATGACTTCTAATCTGGCTACTAGAGCATATGTTTCCTCATAATCTATTCCTTCTTCCTGATTATATCCTTTGGCTACTAGCCTAGCATTATTTCTAATTACTATTCCATGTTCATCTAATTTGTTTCTAAATACCCATTTTGTTCCTATAACTAGATGATTATCAGGCTTCTCAACTAATTCCCAAACTTTATTTCTTTCAAACTGATTTAACTCTTCTTGCATAGCTATGATCCAATGTTCATCAATTATGGCTTCTTTTAAATTTTTAGGTTCAATCAAAGAAACAAAAGCCATATTGTTGCAAATATCTTTGAAATAGTGTCTAGTTGTTACCCCTTTAGATATATCACCGATGATGTTGTCAAGAGGATGGTGTCGCAACCTACCCTTCGGTGGGAGGGCGACACAAGACTCACCGGTGCGTCTTCCAAGGAAGGAAAACACGTGGAATCGCCACCAACGTTTATTTGAGGAAAACATTAGGAAAAACCAAAAGTGGCCTATGAATTTTGAGAATAAAAGGTTCGGGAGTCATTTACGTGCGCGGAAGGTATTAGCACCCCATGCGTCTGTCACAAGGGACGGCAGTCTTTAATCAAATGTGAAAAATCATGACTTCAATCTTTATTTTATTTTCCCTTTTTTATGTTTTTATCTATTTAGGGTCGACAAGAGCGAGGCTCTTGCTCCTACGTACCCTCAATTGCAATGAGGAACTCAGACCTACGTAGTTCTTTGAAAAGCGAGAAAGTTATGCGGAGTGTTGATTTTAGACTTCTAAACGATTCATTTTAACCGATAAAAGTAAAAGAAGACTGTTAAGGCGTTAGACCATTGAACGGATTCAAGCGATTTTCTTGTGCACAAAAGCTTGATTATGAGTTGATTTTATCTTTGGTTTCACTTGGTTATTTTCCAACTCAATAAAAGAGAACTTTTAAAGTAAATGACCGGTTGAAACTTATTTTTTTGATGATTAATCGAGGTTACAGTACAAACGATCGGTTGAATTTTATTTTAACGGTGATTAAACAAGATTACAACACAAACGATTGGTTGAAATTCATTTTAACATTGATTAAGTGAGATTACGGTTTAAACAATCGGTCGAAACTCGCTTAAAACAAAGAAAAAGATCACTAATGGTAGAAGAATGAAGATGAAGACATGCAAAGCAAGGATGGACCCCTAAGGGTGCATAGAATGAATTTAAAGTTTCAAAATAGAAAACTAATCGGTCGAAGAACGATGAGCAATGAAGAACGGACGAAGAACAATGAAGAACGATCATGGAATCGATCACGAAAATCTTACGGAAGCGCCTCGGCCTTGATTTTTCTTCTTCTTTCTCCTTCTTCTCACGAATTTCACTCAAATCTTGTTGATTTCAGGTGGACCCTTCCTTCAGCCCCTATCATGCCTATTTATTGGAAATGAGGGGTGGAGGTTGCACAGCAACTTGCCTGGGCAAGCTGCTTGCTTCCTCCAGAAGTAACCTAGCTCGCCCAAGCGAGTTGGTTACTTCATCCCTAAGCTTTCTAGTGGGCCTAAGGGCTGGAAAATGTCCCCAAAGTGACCCTTTTGCCCCTCTTTTGAACATTTTTCACATTTCCTTCCGAAACATCACAAAACCCTATGAATTGCACGACAATTAGTGTTAAGCAGCTTAATTCGGCCAACAAGAATCCAAATTATAGTCAACGATCGTCCCCGGACGAAATTAGGGTATGACAGTTGCCCCTCTTTAATTATCTTTAACTGGAGATAAAATGGAAGTAAAGATAAAGACACTAATTTCATTTGAGCGATCTCACCACCCGACCGACCACTAGCCCAATCAGCGAAACCTGTCAAAAGAAAGAGCACAAGAGGCATCAGGTATATCAACAAAAGACCTTGAAGTCTTGCAAAGTAAATGAGACATTTCAAGTCTCGACGAAAGACTCTGATAGTCTTAGAAAAGATAAAGAGCATAAGACACCGATTCTCCCCGCATGCCAACGAACTTGATTGTCTCTGGAAGGCAAAGGAGGACTGTAACAGTCTTGAAAACAACAAAAGTGGATCACCATAATTGTCTCGGCATGCCAACGGACTTGCATGTCTCTCGAAGGCAAGGAAGACTTTAATAGTCTTGAAAACAACAAAAACGGATGACCATGATTGTCTCTGCATGCCAACGAACTTGATTGTCTCTCTAATGTAGCTTCATTGGATCTTGTAGGCCTTGGATCTTCTTCATCAATGGAGTCTTTTACTTCTTGAATTTTAATGGCAGCAGAAAGGAGAAGAAGAAGAGTTGAGAGGAGACGCCACTTCAAGGAGAAGATGAGTCAAGAAGCTCACCACCATAGGAAGTCATGGATAAGAGGTTGAAGGTAGGAGAAGATGAGTGGAGGGAGAAGGAGAAAAGGAGCACGAAATTTTGTGCCTCAAAAGTGGTATGAACTTTGAAGTGTAATTCTTAAATGATCAAAGTTGAAAAAATGCACACACATGGCCTCTATTTATAGCCTAAGTGTCACACAAAATTAGATGGAAATTTGAATTTCTATTCAAATTTCACTTGAATTTGAAATTGAATTTTTGGAGCCAAATTCTGAAGCCAAAATTTCACTAATTATGATTAGTGAATTTCAGTTATGGTTCAGCCCACTAATCCAAGATCAAGTCCAAGATTCTCCACTAAGTGTGCTTAGGTGTCATGAGGCGTGTATAGCATGAAGGACATGCACAAGGTGTGACTATATGATGTGGCAATGGGATGTAGTAAGCAAATTCTCACCTCTCCCTCTAAAATTTAATTGGATTGCGCTTCTCCCAATTCAATTAAATTTGTTTCCTGACACACACATCAAATATTCACTTAATGCATGTGAAAACCACCTTAAGAGAATTGGAAAGGAGGATTGGTGTCATCCCTTGAAGAATTTGAGTCAAGAAGCAAGAGAAAACCACCTTAAGTGCTATTGGACTAAGAAGCACTCCAAAATGAGTAAATCACCAAAGAGAGAACAACCACCAAAATTGAGGACCTTTTTGTAATTTTGTAATTGACAATTGCTTACTTTCATTGCTTTCAAATTTTGTAACAAAAAGACCTTTCATTGGAAGTAAGTTGGGAGCATCCAATAGGTCACCCTACTTCCATTTGTGTGTAATAATTTTAGGCAATTTTTCCTTAGGATAGTGAGTGTTTTGTTGGGAATCTTAAGTGAGGTCATCCAAACACTCTTAGGATCCGCCTAGTTTACATTTCTTTCACTTTAATTTGTTGCTTACTTTCATTGCTTATTTTCTTTACTAGTCACTTATCTTATTATTGCATAATACTTTCTTCTTGCTTATCACACTTATCTTGAGTTCTTTTAGAACCCTAGCTTTTACCATTTTTTCAAACCCCCAACAAGAAAGAACCACAACTTAGGAACCAACATGAGTCATCATTCATCTAGTGTTAATGGCGAGGGTACTAGTCATAAGGACCCTTTATCTAGAATCTTAGATGAGTTGAGTTCCCTCAAGTATGGAAAGAAAAATTAGAAAGAAAAGAAAAAGGAAAAGAGAGGGTAAAAATAAATCAAGATGAGAGGAAACAAATAAGGAAAGAAGAAAGAATGAAAATACTAAAAGAATTAAAAATAGAAAAACATGCCTCCTATAGTAGTCATAACTCTTGCAAGAGCCTAAGTGAAGAACTTCATGACTATTATGAAGGAAGGCATAGGTCGCATCTTAGACCTCACTACCATAGGAGAGAAAATGAAAGAAAGCCTCAAGAGGCTAACATTAACCTCCCATACTTCCATGGGAAGGACGATGTAGAGGCTAACTTAGATTGGGAAATAAGGGTAGAGCAAAAACTTAAAAGAAAGTCTACTTTAAAACCTTACGACTCTCACTCTTATCCAAAGAAAGATCAAGGTCTAGGCATCTTAGGGGCAGCACCTTCTAAGCCCAAAGATGATAAGGGGAAGACAATAGAAAAGCAACCCCCTAAGGCTAGTATGCAAGAGAAGACTAACTCTATAAAGTGCTTTGAATGTCTTGGAAGAGGACACATTACTTCTCAATGACCCACCAAGAAAACCATGATTATGAGGGGCCAAGACATTTATAGTAGCCAAGATGAGGCTACTACTTCACCGTCCTCTAGTGAAAGTGAAGAAGCAAAAGGGGAAGAATCTAGTGAAGAGATCTACCCCCAAGAAGAAGGACAACCTTTAATGGTTAAGGAGGAGTGTAAGGAGGTAAGTGTCTCCTCCAAGAGGTTAGCTAAGAAGGAAAGGCATTTTGAAATAAAGACAAATATTAAAGAAATTTTCCCTCTTAGACAACCTCTACATTTTCTCCTTTGTAAAAAGACACTTGTTAGCTTTGCCACACCTCTTGGGCTTGAGTTTATTCTTGAAGTAAAGGAGTTGTTAGATAAGGGTTTGGTTCGCAAGAGCTTAAATCCTTGTGCTTTGTTGGTGCCCAAAATAGGTATTATTAGGCACCAAATCCCTAAAATGGGTGGTATGATGAATGTTGTGCGTGGTGCAACCCTTTATTGTAAAATCACTCGTGCACCCAACATCTTCATGATTTGTGTACATAGGGACTCATTAGGTAGGTTTGTTCTTATTTTTAGTTTCAATACAAACTTAGGTACTCATATGGGACACCTTAGATTTGTCATACTTTTTTGGTAGGAATAATCAACATGAAAATACAAAAAAAAATATGTGTTTTATTGCATTACTTTTCTTAATTTTTTAAATAGTGATTAAGGGGTTCCCATGAACCCTAAGAGAATAAAGGTTATTCCTGAGTGGCCCACTCCACCAAGCATAAGAAAAATTTGGGGCTTCCATGACTTAACAAACTTTTACAAATGGTTTGTCCCATATTTTTTATACTTGTAGCACCACTCATTGAGTTGGTGAGGAACCATGTTCCTTCATGGGAAGATGCTCAGGAAATGGGTTTTCAAACCTTACCTTACTTCAACATACCAAACACCACTAATATATATGTTTTTTTTTCTTTTTATAGGTGTTGAGGAAAAATCCCTAGAGTTTCAAGAACCTTGGCATTTGAGGTCAAATCATTTTCAGGGGGGGGGGAACATGATGTAGCTCCAAGTGAAGCTTGTAGGCCTTGGATCTTCTTCATCAATGGAGTCCTTTGCTTCTTGAAGATTAATGGCAGTGGAATGGACAAGGTGAAAGATGATTGGAGATGCCACTTCAAGGAGAAGATGAGTCAAGAAGAAGCTCACCACCATAAGAAGCCATGGATAAGAGCTTGAAGGTAGGAGAAGAAGAATGGAGGGAGAAGGAGAGTGGGAGCACAAAATTTTGTGCCTCATAAGAGGTCTGAACTTTGAAGTGTAATTCTCAAATGATCAAAGTTGAAAAAAATGCACACACATGGCCTCTATTTATAGCCTAAATGTCATACAAAATTGGAGGGAAATTTGAATTTCACTTGAATTTGAAATTGAATTTGTGGAGCCAAACTTTGGAGCCTAAATTTCACTAATTATGATTAGTGAATTTTAGCTATGGTTCGGCCCACTAATCCAAGATCAAGTCCAAGATTCTCCATTAAGTGTGCTTAGGTGTCACGAGGCATGTAAAACATGAAGGACATGCACAAAGTGTGACTATATAATGTGACAATGGGGTGTAGAAAGCAAATGCTTACCTCCCCCTCTAAAATTTAATTGGATTGGGCTTCTCCCAATTAAATTAAATTTATTTCCAACCACACACATCAAATATTAAATTAACGCGTGTGAAATTACAAAACTACCCCTAATACAAAAACTAGTCTAGGTGCCTTAAAATACAAGGGCTGAAAAATCCTACATTTCTAGGGTACCTTACCTATATTATGGAGCCCTAAATACAAGGCCCAAAAATAATGAAACTTTAACCTAATATGTACGAAGATAAGCGGGCTCATACTTAGCCCATGGGCCCGAAATCTACCCTAAGGCTCATGAGAACCCTGGGGCCTTCTCTTGCATCTTTGGTCCAATCTTCTTGGAGTCTTCTATCCAATGCCCTTGCGAGGTAGGATTTCATCAAGGCATATCACATTCTATGACACTGATTCCCCAATGGCTAGAAACCATAATGAAATCCCTTATTTGTAGTAGTGATATGGTCTTGAATTGCACTACTACTACCAACTTGTCTCTAAAGTGGAGCAATGAGATTCTTGAGAGCTTTACCCCTAAAAGAGGCCTAAGACAGAAAGACCTTATTATTGGATTTCCCCTGTAGTTGGTTTTTGTTCCACTTTTTCTTCGTTCAAATATATTCAAGGGAAATTCCGTTTGCTGGAAAGTGCACCGGATCATCAAGTATTTAAAAATTAAAACGGATGAATTCGAGTATCGAACACAGGGAACTAACGTTAGCTTGAATTAAGTTAAGAAATGAAGCATTGTTGAGAGAACATGTATGATTGATAATTTCAAACAAAATTTAAACTAAACTTTTATGCTAAAACTATAAAATGCAAAGTAAAATTGACAGCAGTAGGTAGAAATGTTGGGTCTTTATCATGCTCTTGTGTTCTCTTTTGTAGCCTAAGTTACTAAACCTCGATCCCTCGTCAGACCAAATCAATCCAAGCTTTGTCCTCAGATCACTCTTGTTGGACTAAGCCCAATTGAGATACCCCTCTTAGGTTTAGACTAACTTAAACTGAGTTTCATCTGCAGATCCCTCTTGTACCAATGCCAAATAGTACTCTAACAGGAGATTCTTTGGTGGAAGTAGTGGATTATACCATCAAGACAAGAGAGCAGATAACAAAGTTAATTACTTCACCACAACTTGCTTCGCGCCCAGGAAAGAATGAAACATTATGCTGACCTCAAACGAGTGGACAAGGAGTTCAAATGTGGAGACCTAGTCTATTTAAAAATTCAGCCATACAAGCAGCTTACTTTGGCAAACTATGCTTTCCACAAATTGCAGCCACTAGCGGTCTATGTAAAGAAACATCATGGTGCCCTTACGGTTTCAACTGATTTGCTGGTGTATAATGAGGAAGGGGAAGTTCAATTGCAGCCACTAGCGGTCTTGGATAGGAGAATGAAGAAGGGAAACCGAGCTATCATGGAAGTACTTATCCAATGGCGACATACCAATCCCGAAGATGTTGTTTGGATAGAACTTCATGTAGTACAACAACAATTTCCAAATTTTGATTGGAATTCTAATCGGCCTTGAGGACAAGTCCGTTTCAGTGGGAGGGATAATTGTAATAAGTCAAAAATAAAGGCTCAATTAGTTAGTAATTAGATAAGATTATTAGTTAGTTATGATTAGTATTTTATTTTAAAGATAAGATTACACTACTAGAAAGTAGGCTTTTAATATCGGTTGTTTTCGACTTACAACATTGGTTAAAAAACCGATATTGAAACTACCGACGTTAATTTTATCAACGTCAACATTGGTTTCCAAAAAATCGATGTTAACATACATTACACAACATCGGTTATTACAAAAACCAATGTAATATATTAAGAAATATGAAAAAAAAAAGTGCAAAAACATCGGTTCTTTAAAAAAGCAATGTTTGAATTGTGTATTCTAAAAAACCGATGTAGAAAGTGCCCTTATAACATCAGTTTTAGGCCTAACCGATGTAGAAAGTGCATATACAACATCGGTGTTTGACAAAACCAATGTTGAATGTTCTTACGACATCAGTTTTAGTCAAAACCGATGTTATAAGGGAACTTTCTACATCAGTTTTAAAACAACCGATGTTTTTTGTAAAAAAAAAATATTTTATTTGTTTTACAATAAACCAAAGAATCAATTCATAAAAAAATATATTAATTTTAAATTAAAATATTTTAAAATTATTATTTTCATTACATTATCACATTACTTACAATCTCATAATATTAATCTAGAAACAAATTTAAATGATAATTATCAAACTATAAGATATAAATATTACTCATTTTCAACTTACATATATATCCTAACAAAATAAGTAAATCAAAGATGGGGTTTTGGATGCAATGGAGTGGAATTTATTCCATTCTAGTTAAATGATCCAAATTTCATTCCATCCTGCTCTATTGTTTCACTTTCCCCAAATCCAACCACATTTTTTTGTTAATAATTTGGCTGCTAAAAGATAGATCAAAGAAGTAGATACAAGAAGGATGTAGACACAAAAATGAACTTCTATGACAAACGCCAAGGCAGGAGGCAACTAGGTGAGGGATATGCCTAGGTAACAAATCAAAGAATTAAAACTTGGTTCTTTTTTTAATCGGTAAAACGTAATAAACATTTTTCTCACTTAGTTGAGAAAAATGTGCATTTGTCATAAAAGAGTTTGTTGTAGTGGAGGGTGGTTATTGTAACAATAAATAAAAAATTTACTAAAAACAACTAGATGTCTGAGATGAATCAATCAATGACATTTCAATGTAGTAAGAGTTAATTTGGTCCTTAACAAATATTATCACATTAAAGCAAGGGCAAAGCTTTTCATGCTGCAATTATTCTGCCGACAGATCATTAATTCTATTTGAGAAAAAAATCAGAACTAAATTGAAATGGGAATACCTGGACATGAGAGACAAAGGACAAGCCAGCAACTTCAATAGTTAAAAGAAGCCCATGCATAGAACAAATCTGCAGATTAGCTACCGAACTTTTAGCCCATGAAGAAATAGAGCTCACTGTTGCAGGCACTAAAGCTGACAAAGCAATCCCTCCTGCACTGCAGTCAATATATATAAGAAAATAACTTTCAAAAATTATATAGAGAGAAGATAATGTTGTAGACTTGGGTCAGAGTGCCTGATATATATATGACCCTGTAACAATAAGGAAAAGAAGTAAAACCTATAATCAGCCATATAAGTTTGAAATAGTTACCTAATGTGCTCAGCCCTTTCCCAAAGAGCCTGATTGGAAGTCATTTCAAGTTTGGCACCATAAGTGAGATAGAAACTTTAGTAGAATAATATATTTTGGCAGATTTTAGCTCAACACATTCAAAAACTCAGCATAATAGTTTTTATACTTTAAAACTAAACTAGACAAATGTTGAAACAAACACAGCTCAAATAAATCACAACTCATCCATGATTCAGAATGAAAGGATGATAACTTGAGGGAATTAACAAAAACTGATAAAATAAATATGCAAACTACTAAGCATTGATTGGTATTATAATAAAATAACCTGCGATGAATGCAGCCAAGTGCCAAAGCAATTGATCCAGCATACACGTGCCCATAAACCAAACAGATCTAGGCACAAATGGGTGTAAAGGGTTCAAATTTTCAACCCCACGTGGTCCAGTCCTAATCTAATGGTTCTAAAACTTCAACATGTTCATAGCTCTTTTATTTATAGCTTGCAGATTGCAAACATGTAATACTCAGTTTGGTACAACAAACGAGAAATATGACAAATACTTAGAAGAGAGCATGTTACCTAAGTTTTAGATACATAGGACCAAATTTTTTTCCATGAGCTAATCAATGTTCTTGTATGAGCAGAAAAATGTCTTCCTTCAATGTTTCTTTCAGCTGTAGGTCCCACTTTGTGGCTGAATTTGATGGATTCCAAGAGTCGATTGAGAAGGTTCGTCAATGCAATTACCTTATTCCTTTGCAGCTGCAGCTGAAAGATCATCAAGTGCAACATATAGGGTGTTGCAAGTAATTTTTTTTATAGAAATTACAGTTAATTACTACAGTCATTTCTTATACTTTACTATGTAAGTATAATCATTAGATCATATTTAAATGGTCAAGTTTAAAAAAAAAACACAACTTTTTTTTAAGTGGTCATGTAACTACAAACTACCTTATAATCTTTGATCGTCCATGTCTAGTTGTATGATTTAATTTGTATTTAACAAGAAAATTTAACATTATATGATGCAGATACTAGCCATTATCTGCATGAAAGAACCATAATGTTTTCAAATGTAGGAGCAAAATACTTACTAGATTACAACTTAGGAAGATATACATGTTTTAGTTCAGGATTTAACATGGAAGAAGAATGTATTATTTAAAGATCACTGCAGAAGCAATCTGATTTATGGTACATGCATAAAGACAACAGTAAAGAGAGAAAGACACAAAAATCTCAAGCAAAATGTACTTACTGTATGACTCGAGTTTATTTTACCATCAATAGAGAAGAGAATCTTTAATGCAGTTCCAAGACCAAGAACCTAAAGCATACCCCATAATCGACATTTCTCACATCCTACACAATCCATCAATGCACTGCATTCCACAAAATAACATTCCATTGCCAATGAGATAAATCAAAAGAGTAAGTTGAATCAGTAGTAGAATACTAAATGGAGAACAAGTAAAAAGAGTGGTCATTTAGTTGTCTTATGTTCAGATTAGATAAGAAATCAAAGAGTCCAGATAAACCAAACCAATCTAGCATCCATCAGTATGTGGAAAACTCAAAATGAAAAGAAAAACCATACTACAGGACTAAAAATATCAATGATGGGATTTTAGATAAAATCCAACCTATATATGCTATGATTCCTTCCACAAAAATGGTTTTGTGAGCATTACTACGAATCATTGGTAATCAATTGTCATTTGTCGGCAGTATGATGCATGCTTACAAGAGACTAAGGCACAACAAAGCCCTACAAGTTATTAATGGATAATATTTAGCTAGACAGAGCGCAGTCCACTTCCACTAGTTTGAAGTAATACCTGATGTTTCTGAATTGTTGTTGAATTTTTTGTTTTAGCTCAAGTCCACTTCGGCCTTTCCACAAATTAGCTTCATCAAATGGAATTGGACATGCAGCTTGAAGCTTGAGGTTGTAAATTAGTTGTTTTATCAAGGATTGTGTTGTAAGGTTCTCATTGGGGTTACAAGTATCATACTCTGCCTGTTCCAGATAATTTGAAGCCTAAAGAGGAATGTGGATTGCATTAACTGACAAGTATTTCTAAAAAAAGAAAGAAAATAGCAAGATTGATCCATATATACATGCACAGTTTGTGAACTTAGACCATCACAATTTATACTCACTTTGGTTACTGCTCGTAGAACAAAGAGAAAAGTGAAATACAAATTTCTAACACGATCAGGGTATCTTAGGACTCGGTCATACATCAAAGTAACAAAGAAATGTTGCATAGTGAAATGAAATTGTGAGAGCAAATTGAGAAAGAAAAGAAAAAAAATTATTAACCACTGGGAGGGGGAATGCGTAGAAAATGGTGGTGGGATCCTCCTTTCAATTAATTAAAATAGTTGGGTCCATATTGGCTTTTAATAAATAATAATAATTGTAACCGAGAACAGATTCTTGACAAGATTTGATAGTATGGCATAAATTGTGTTGGTGAGTGTCTTCAATTCAATAATATCTAAATTGTAGTTGACCACAGATGGAGGGCAGATACTCAATAGATCATCTTGAATTCAACCAAATTATTTTTCTTTTTCCAATTTAGTCCCTTTCCATCTCTCTCTCTCTCTCCACCCAACTTGCCCCCAGAAAGAATGGTCAACACAGAATACTAACCTTAGGGGGACCCTTCTTCCCTTATCTAAAACCCTTGGCTTGCACTGTTGAAAGAAATTGAGTAAATGAATCTGGTAAATCAATTGGTCAACTGAAGTTGAGAAGTATGATCAATTTCAATGCAATTTCTTTCATACCCCCCGCACCCCAAAAAAAATTAAAAAAATAAAAGAGAAAGAAAGCAAAATTGCAATTTTCCAACTCCTAATATTTTACATGTTTGTCTTCAAACCTTATAACTAAAAATAAATGGACTTGACTATGGGAACTTGCGCTGAAACAGGCATCAAGAAAAGGGAAACCGAAAACAAATATTTCTAACAGTTAGTGACAGAAGCTGAGTGGCAGAGAGGGAGAATCATTCCAATCTCCGGAGGATATCTAAAGTTGGATATGCAAAGTTGAAAACTTCAACATTCAACCCCCCCCCCCCCAAATGAAAAAGATGAACTGATTAAAGTACAACCATACATTTTGATTTCTTAGCTGAAATAGATGTCTTTAATGCTTGGAGAGAGGCTTGGGTTCTGAAGATCAAACCCATGACAATGGTTTTTGTAACTGTACCAAAAGACTGGTCCAGTTGGAACCAAATTCATTCAACTCACTGTTGGTCACTGTTTCAAATCCAAAATGTACTTGACCCCTTCCCCTCTGGAAAGAATTTAAAAAAAAAGGATACCTCTGATCTGAAGTGCCTTTCCTATGCTTCCTCTCTCATCAGCACAAAAATAGAAACCATTAAATACAAAAGAGGGTCCAAATAAATATTTGCACTTTGATGTAGGAGTAGACAATGGGGTTCCCCTCCACCACCATCACCAGACACAGTTACACACCACATAGAAGAAAAGAGAAAAGAACTTTGTAACTTTCATAGCACTTCCGTGCCGAGTCCCAGGTGGGTAGAGTGTGAGAGCCACACACATGATTTGATTTTTTCCCCACTGGAATAATAAAAAGGGAAGAAAGAAATTAGATATTGAAATATATTTTTCTCATGTTCATAGTGAAATGTATTAGAGTAACATGGGTGTGCCAGTATGCCAGAAAAAATGCAGGTGGCTCAAAATGAGCTACATCCAAATTATTTTAGTAAATAGAAAGATCAATAACTTAATTTTACAAGGTCCATAATACTCTAAGAAAATAAAATTAATTAAAACTTTTAGGCTATAAAACAAAAATCAAACAGTTGTCTATCTACATGCTCAAATATGCAATAATTGCATTCATTCATCAAAAGCAATACAAATATTCCTTTCAAACAAAAAAAGGCTATTGCGGAAAAGAGGAATGAGAGATTTACCAAATTTGTAGCTTCATCAAGTAGATAATCAAAAGCTATATGAATTGATATGGAGGAGTGAAGACCAGATATCAATTTATACAAAATCTTTTCCTCTTGGCATAACTCGTGAGACAAATCTACAAAAGACAATTTTTTTTCTAATTAAAAAGTTTAAACATATCTTTCATTAAAAGAAACAGACGATAAGAACATGACCAATATCCAATTTATTAAAAACAAGAAACATTAGATGATTAAAAAAATAATGCATAGAGATAAAGATAGGGTAATCATTTGCATTCAAAGCTATTGGTCTGTCAAATATCAATCTTAGACAAAATGAAAGGTACCACCAAACTCCTCTGCTCAACTTCGAAACCAAGACATTTCTCTATGATTTCCTCCACCAATGCTTGAGTTAGGTCATCGCTATCCTCGATTTTCGTGTACCGCCTCAGATCCAGAGGATCCCTCACCATCTCCAACTATAATCATAATGAAATTCACATATAATCTACCAATAAAGATAAAAAAAAATCAAAAGTTAGAATTCCCTAAATTATTCCACAGAACAAAAGTCACTTTTTTTTTTACTTTTTTCTTAGACTTAAAAAAATAACAATAAAAAAATACAGTAGCACAACTAGACTTCTTAATGCAAGGGTTTTCCACAAGCTGGAAAAGAAATTCCATGGCAGAAGTGCTTAGCTTTAAGGCCCCATCTGAGTTTTGTAAGCTTCCTTACAAATCCTTGGTACTCGCTAGAATTTCCAAATCCAAACAAACAACACCCCCATCAGCAATTCTCGTCACAAGCAATTTCACAAACTTTCTAGATATTCCTATGCTATTTAGCACATCAGTAAGTCACACAAAAATAATTTCCCTCACCAAACCATCAATTGTGACACAAAGCCTACCCACAACAAAAATTGGATGGTGAACACATCGCATAATAAAAACTTAGTGAACAAGGCTAATAATAATAATATTCCACAAGGGGAAATAATATATAAAAATAAATAAAAGGTTATACCCTTTTTATGTTCTATTTTTCCACCAATTCCAAGGGTGGAATCAGCAGAAGCACGTTTCTCCTTCAAGAACTTGCTCAAGAGGCTGCAAGCCTGAGAAAAGGTGGCTCAAGAGGCCGCAATCTTCGCCGGGAGGGAGGCGAATGGTGTCGAGATCGAGAGTGGAGATTGACGCCGAGACGCAGCGCCGTGTCCTCGATCTCCTTTGTTACCATGACGTCCGCCATGATTGTAGCAAGCATAGTGTTATCGTTATGGAGGTAGATGGCAATGCGAGAAAGGGTTTGGTTTCTAGGGTTTTCTCCAGTTTCAAAATGCAAAAAAGATGTGCCACAGGGTGTAAGGATTGTGTTTTGTTCTTCCTTTGTAGGAGTATCTTTTTGTATATATTTTATGTGGGTGTCTGTTTTTATATATATTTTATGTAGTATAAGTTTAGTGAGTTTGCAGTAAAAAAGTATAGTGAATTTCATTTTTATTATTTTAAGAATTATCTTTCCAATGTATGATTTTTTTTATTATTTGTAAAAATTAAATTTATATTTTATTTAGGTGGTTGTAAAAATATATTTTAAGGAATTTTGTGATGTATGTTTTTGGAATAATAAAAAATATGACAGGTTAAATTTATTTTTTTCATTGAAATAAATTATTTTAATAAATAAAATATTATAACTAAGTTACAAATTTTATAATTTTCTATAAAATAAAAAATTTAATAAATAATCTTAATTTTTTAAAATCATAAATTATATATATTTAATCTACCGTTAATTATATCCATAAGTAAAAGTAGTCGTAGGTATAAGTTTGTAGAGATTTTAAAATATAATGATGATTTAATATTTACTTATTAAATGGTGACAAATATCTCGTAAAATATACTTTTTAAATATTTACTAGACATTTTGATAATAAATAATATATACATTGTCTATATAAATGTTTTTGCATGATAAATTTTTTTTATAATAATTAAATAAAATATATTAATAATAAATTTTAATTGTTTGATGATATAATTGTTTTTACCAGCATTCTATAAAAATTCTATCAAAGTTAAACTCTACTATTAAAAATAGTTTTTTTTTCAAATGAACTAATATGAAATAATTAATATAAATGTGTGTTATATTTAAATGATAATCATGAAATAATAAAATTAAAATTACAGAATTTATTCTAAAAATTTACTTTAATTTTTAAATGCTTACCTTTTCAATTTGTTATTATTTATTAATTATTATATTTTTTTAATTAAAATATAATTAATAACTCAATATATGATTTTTTTATGAATATATATATAATTAAAAAAAGAGTTTATATTAACATCGATTATTCTAAAATTGATGTTGTAAGTGCTTATACGACATCGGTTTTAAAATAACCGATGTTAAAATCACAGTAAATCGAGCTGTTAACATCGGTTATTTGAAAATTGATGTCGTCAAGTACTTATAACATCGATTTTAAAATAACCGATGTTGAAATCGCACTGAATGAAGTTGTTAACATCGGTTATTTAAAAAATTGATGTTGTAAGTGCTAGACGACATCGGTATCGGTTTTTCAAATAACCGATGTTAACAGGATGATGTTAAAACTTATTTTTTTAGTAGTTGTTGCAACCTACCCTTCGGCAGGAGGACGACGCGAGACTCACGGGATCGTCTTCCAAGAAAGGAATATGCACGGAGTTGCCACCAACGTTTATTTGAGGAAAACGTCAGAAAAACCGAAAAAGACGTGGTCTACGAACTTTAAGTGAAAGGTCTGGGAGTTGTATTTATGCATGAGGAAGGTATTAGCACCCCACGCGTCCATCACAAGGGACGACAGCCTTTAATCGAGTGTGCAAATATGACTTCAATTTGTTTTATTTTCCCTTTTACATTTTTTATGTCTTTTTATGCCTTTTGTATTTTTATCTTTTTGTGGTCGACAAGGGTGTTTCCCTTGCTCCTACATATCGCTCAATTGTGATAAGGAAATCAGACCTACGTAGTTCTTTTGAGAACTAAGCGTTGGTTAAGTTGTTTTTATCCTTTTTGCAAGATATATTTTGATTGAATGAAAGGTCATTTAAGGCGTTGAACCATTAAACAATATTTCGGTTCTTTTGAAAGGAGAGAAAACATTAAGGCATTAGACCATTAATGATCTCTTATTATTTTTTTGAAAGAGGTGACAAAGCTACGTGTTGATTTTAGGCTTTAGAAATTCACGTTTAACCAATAAAAGTGGAAAAGACCATTTCAAGGCGTTGGACCTTAAAAATGGCTTTTTAGGTGATGACAAAAGTTTGATTTATGAATTGATTTTAGCCTTAGTTTCACTTTGGTTATTAGTCAATTCGATTAAGAAAGAAAAATCCCAAAGAAAAAAACATCCGATTGATTTTTTTGATTATTTTACTAAAAGATATTTTTTTACTATTATATTATTATTTTGCCTCTTTTTTGGTTTTAAAAGTGGTTACGGCATGACCGAACGGTCAAATTCCATTTTAACAGAAATTAAAAGATGTTACAATACGAATGATCGAATGATCGAATGATCGGTGGAAATTTATTTTATTTTTTATTAGGCGAGAAAATGACTTAAATAAATGACTAAAGCACGTCAAAAGGGGGTACGGAAAGTAAATGAAAATAAAAATAAAAGCATGCAAAGCAAGTGGGGACCACTAAGGGTACATAGAATGAATTGAAAAGTTCAATTTCAGGAACCTACCGGTTGAAGACCGAAGAACAACGAAGAACGACAAAGAACGGTTGAAAATCTTCGCGAAATCACCCACGGAAACGTCTCGGAAGCGTTACGGAAGCGCCTCGGCTTGGATTTTCTTCACGGAAACAATTTTTCTCACTAATTTTAAGTGATTCTCAGACACTAGGAGGGTCGAATATTTTTGTTCTTCCCTCCTCCTATTTATAGGAAAATGAGGGAGGAGCTTGCCACCCAGCTCGCCCAGGCGAGCTAGGTTGCTTCCTCCAGAAGGCACGGCCTTCTGGAGAACTTCTTGGAAGGGCCTGGTTGCTATTTGCACCCCCTGTTTACTAAATACACCCCCTTCCTTTTTTGCTGATTCTTTTTTCGTAACGTTACAGAACTTTACAAATTACGTAACGATACTTGTTTTCTTTCCGTAATGTCACGAAACCTTAGGGATTACGTAATCATCCCTTCTTTGGCTTCCGGGATGTTACAGAACTTTACGAATTGTGCATTAACACTTCCTTTTGACTTCCGACATGTCACGGAACTTTACAGATTGTGCAACAATGCTTTCTTTTGACTTCCGACGTGTCACAAAACTTCTTGGATTGCCTAACGATGGGTGCCAAGTACCTCGAAGTGGTCAAACGAGGGTCGCATCCCAACAAACGGATGGTCCCCGGACGAAATTTGGGTATGACAGTTGCCGCTCTTTACTTGTCTTTAATTGGAGATAAAAGGGAAGTAAAGATAAGACACTAATTTCATTCGAGCGAAACACCATTCGAACGGTGAATCTCCCTGCCAGCGGAACCTGCAAAAATTTTGAAAATGATTAGTACCGACACATCATCCTGATACTGTCGAATTCGTTCCTCTTGGTTGACACAAGACGCAGAATGACCATAATCTGTCTCTGCGTGCCCTTGGACACAATCGAGCCTGGGTGGCATGCCGCAAAATGACCATAATTTTCTCTGCGTGCCACCAGACACGATCGCCTGTGGATGGCGAAAAGGTGTGGGGAATGACCATAATTTCCCTCCGCCCACCTCTCGACTTACTGTCCCTGAATGACAAAGGGCGTAGAATGACCATAATTTGTCTCTGCGCATTTATCACTCATCATGTCATCGGGCCCGCCGCCTCTAGATGACAAAGGTAAAAAAAGTGCAGGACCAAATGGTTCCCCGCATGTCATCGGGCCCGCCGCCTCTGGATGACAAAAGTTAAAAAGGTGCACGGAATGACCATAATTTGTCTCCGCATGTCATCGGGCCAGCCGCCTTTGGATGACAAAAGCCGCAGAAGACGATGTTAGTCTCTGTGTGCCATCGGACACGACTGTGTCTGAATAGTTAAAAGGTGAGCGGAATGACCATAATTTGTCTCTGCATGTCATCAGGTCCGCCGCCTCTGGATGACAAAAGACGTAGAAGACGATGTTAGTCTCTGGGTGCCATC
Organism: Glycine max; assembly: GCF_000004515.6. Lineage (NCBI taxonomy): Eukaryota > Viridiplantae > Streptophyta > Magnoliopsida > Fabales > Fabaceae > Glycine > Glycine max. Next base: position 7,469,360 of record NC_038249.2, on the reverse strand, counting down.
GGACACGACTGTGTCTGAATAGCGAAAAGGTGTGTGGAATGACCATCATTTGTCTCTGCATGTCATCGGGCCCGCCGCCTCTGGATGACAAAAGGTGCAGAAGACGACGTTAGTCTCTGCGTGCCATCGGACATGACTGTGTCTGAATGGCGAAAAGGTGTGCGAAATGACCATAATTTGTCTCCGCATGTCATCGGGCCCGCCACCTCTGGATGACAAAAGGCGCAGAAGACAACGTTAGTCTCTGCGTGCCATCAGACACGACTGTGTCTGAATGGCGAAAAGGTGTGTGGAATGACCATAATTTGTCTCCGCATGTCATCGAGCCCGTCGCCTCTGGATGACAAAAGATGCAGAAGACGACGTTAGTCTCTGCGTGCCATCGGACACGATTGTGTCTGAATGGCAAAAAGGTGTGCGGAGTGACCATAATTTGTCTCCGCGTGTCATCGGGCCCGCCGCCTCTGGATGATAAAAGATGCAGAAGATGACGTTAGTCTATGCGTGCCATTGGACACGACTGTGTCTGAATGGTGAGATGGTGTGCAGAGTGACCATAGTTTGTCTCCGCGTGTCATCAGGCTCGCCACCTCTGGATGACAAAAGGCACAGAAGACGACGTCAATCTCTGCGTGCCATCGGATACGACTGTGTCTGAATGGCGAAAAGGTGTGCGAAATGACCATAATTTGTCTCCGCATTGCATCGGGTCCGCCGCCTCTAGATGACAAAAGGCGCAGAAGACGATGTTAGTCTCTGCGTGCCATCAGACACGACTGTGTCTGAATGGCGAAAAGGTGTGCGGCATGACCATAATTTGTCTCCGCACGTCACATGTCCCAAGGGTTAGTATGGCAAAGATTGTGGGGCGGCCGATAAAAGCGAGGCTCTTGCTCCTATGTATCCTCAATGAGGAACTCAGACCTACGTAGTTCTCAATAACTTGTGTGACTAAAATAGTCTCGGTGTTTTCTTCACTAAAATGCGAACATGCTTTAGTAAAGAGACAAAACTTCCAACTGATCAGAGCAACATATGTTTTTTTTGTATTAAAAACAATGTGTCTACCGGGAAAGGAGAGTATGCTGATGAAATTTTCTCGTAACCATAAATGAGATTTTGGATATTTAGCATTTTGCTTCTAAATGACCATTTAGAGGAAACACTAGGTGTAACAAAAATAGAAGAAAATCACTCAAAGTGTATCAATCTCACACAGGTAAGTGTTTCATCCTAATTCCGAACCATAGATATGCCATGACTTGATTTTGCAAATCATTTCCTATCAAATCAAAGATTACATGCGTGATCATGGATCAATAGGACTTTTTCTTGGGAATAGTGTTTTTTGGTGGGAAATTTGGTTTTGAGTATTTTTGGCCTTTTCCTTTTCTGTTTTTGATTAGTGTGAGGCGAAAAAGTCACCGACGCACAGGATTTTGGTTGGCAATCAAAGGGAGAGGACCACTTTAGATCGTGGTTTCCTTTCTTTTTTTGTTTACTTGGTGACAACTTTGTGTTATTCAGATGTTTTCTGGTCTAGAGACCTTTATGCAAGTTTCTTCTGTTTTCTTCCGATTTTTGATCGAGAATTTTCTTTCTTTTGCTTTCTCTCACTCTTTGATTGAGAATTTTCTCTTTTTGCTTATATATATATATATATATATATATATATATATATATATATATGTATGTATGTATGTATGTATGTATGTTTAGGTAGCAAGATACCTTGGATATGCATGTATATAGCAAAAATACCTCACAAAAATATACACATGTTTAGGTAGCAAAATACCTCAAAAAAAGGAAAAAACAAAAACAAACAAGAAAAAGAAATAAACAAATGGAAAAAGAATAAGAGAAAAAAAATAAAAAAAATAAAAAAATAATAATAAGTTGTCTAGCTAAAAAACCCAACATGCTTTTGAAAAGAGATAACTTCCAGCTTTTCTTTGAAAAAATTCATTGATCATAATCAATTTTTGAAAAAAATGTGAATACACCTGAAGGGTGAATGCTGTGAAAATTTTCCCAAACACCCAAAATAGACTCGGATGAATGCATGAATTGATAAAAGAACATGTTTTGGAAACACTGGGTTGACTAAAATAGAGAAAATGTATCCTGAGCCCTAGTGTAACATGACCATAAAAACTTGATGCTTGAGTGTCCACATAGGTGCATGCATGACCAGTTTTGCATAAAATTTCCAATTCATCATTGTTGCATGTGTATCATGGAAATAATGTGGGACATCCCCTTTATCCCCGAACCACTGGCCAAACCCTAACATATATCACATCCAGTCGTTCTACGAGCCTTAAGCCAAAATCCCAACTTACCATAAACCTTGCCATCAGAAGAAAACGAAGAAAAGAAAGTTCCCGATCATGAGCAACTAGGTGTGTCCTACTATGACTTGAGAAACAAAAGTGATCAAATAACAAGTAGAGATTTAAAAGGTACTAGGTTGCCTCCTAGTAGCGCTTCTTTAGCGTCTTGAGCTGAACGCTTGATGATTTGTCGGTCACGGACCCAGTACTTTTGCTTACCTTTGGCTTTGGACTTGTTCGCCTATTGGTCGGTCATGTGTCATAAGCAACGCTCTAACCTTTTTGTGGATGAGCTGAGGTGAACTCTAGAGGTGGTGGCGGTGCGTCTGTTGCCCGCTGCCGGCCATCCCCGGGCTGCTGTGGTGTTTCGCCCTGCGCCTGCCTAGGGGCGTAGTACTTCTTGATGAAAGCTCAATTAGTAGGGGGCCTGATGACCTTGCTGGGGGCGATAGGCACTTCGTAGAACTGACAAAGGCCCGTAATCAGAGTTGGAAACCCCAAGACCCTGTTGGACTTCTCCGAGTCCACTGGGTGTCTTGCAGGCGCGATCCCTGCAAACAATAGACGACATCAGAAATCAGTTGAGCGATGTGCATACTTACCTATGTCACAATGGCATGACCTTGCTGGGGGGACAGGCACACTGTAGGACTGACAGAGGCCCGTAACCAGAGCTGGAAACCCCAGGGCCCTGTTGGGCTCCTCCGGGTCCACTGGGTGTCTTGTGGGTGCGATCCCTGCAAATAGTGGATGGCATCAGAAATCAGTTAAGCCACGTGCGTACTTACCTATGTCCCGATGGCATGACCTTGCTGGGGGGACGGGCACCCTGTAGGACTGACAGAGGCCCGTAACCAGAGCTGGAAATCCCGGGGCCCTGTCGGACTCCTCCGGGTCCACTGGGTGCCTTGTGGTCGCCATCCCTATAAATAGAAGATGGCATTAGAAATCAGTTGAACCATATGCATATTTACCTATGTCGGGACGACACAGACCAACTAATACTTCCACAGGGGGAGATCGGCATTACGGTCGCTGGGCAGAATGTTGCTAAGCAACGTCATCCATATCTGTGTAAGAGTGGTCAAGTTGGCGCGCATGATCCACACTTGTCTCTTTGCAGTGGCACGGGTGAAATCTTGCCCCAGTATGCATAGTGGCTGCGTGATAGCCTTTCTCTCTGGTTGTATTCGCACAGTTGGCGCCCTCCAATATTAGGGGGTGGCCTAGGAACTGATAAAAGGAAACTACTGGCCCCTTAACTGGGAGTGCAAGTCTCGGTTAAGCTTTTAAGGGCAGAGGACCTTAAATTCGCTTAAGGTGCAGATGTGGAGCCTTCTGAAAGCGAAGACGCGTAGCCCTCTAAAGGCGAGGGAGTGTGCAGCCCCTCAAAGGCGAGGATGTGTTGCCCTCTAAAGGCGAGGGCGTGTAGCCCTCTGAAAGGGGAGACATGTAGTCCTCTGAAGGTGAGGGCGTGTAGCCCTCCAAAGGCGAGGATGTGTAGTCCTCTCAAGGGGAGGACGTATAATCCTCTGAAGATGAGGGTGTGTAGCCCTCTGAAGGTGAGGACGTGAAGTCCTCTGAAGGCGAGGACAGGTAGTCCTCTGGAGGCGAGGATGTGCAGTCCTCTGAAGGCGAGGGTGTGCAGCCCTCTAAAGGTGAGGATATTTAGTCCTCAGAAGATGAGGATGTTTAGTCCTCTGAAGGCGAGGATGCGTAGTCCTCTAAAGGTGAGGGCGTGCAGCCCTCTGATGGCGAGGACGTGTAGTCCTCTGAAGGCGAGGGCATGCATCCCTCTGAAGGCGAGGACGTGTAATCCTCTGAAGGTGAGGACATGTAGTCCTCTGATGGCGAGGACGTGTAGTCCTCTGAAGTTGAGGGCGTGCAACCCTCTGATGGCGAGGACGTGCAGCCCTCTGAAGGTCAGGATGTGTAGTCCTCTAAAGGCGAGGACGCGTAGTCCTCTAAAGGTAAGGGCATGCAGCCCTCTGATGGCGAGGATGTGTAGTCCTATAAAGGCGAGGGCGTGCAGCCCTCTAAAGGTGAGGACATCTAGTCCTCTAAAGGCGAGAACGTCTAGTCCTCTGAAGGCGAGGGCGTGCACCCCTCTAAAGGTGAGGGCGTGTAGCCCTCTGAAGGTGAGGACGTGTAGCCCTATGAAGGTGAGGACGTGTAGCCCTTTGAAGGTGAGGGCGTGCAGCCCGCTGATGGTGAGGGCGTGTAGCCCTCTAAAGGCGAGGACTTGTAGTCCTCTGTAGGTGAGGACATGTAGTCCTCTCATGGCGAGGACGTGTAGTCCTCTGAAGGTGAGGGCATGCAACCCTCTGAAGGTGAGGACGTGTAGTCCTCTGAAGATGAGGATGTTTGGTCCTCTAAAGGTGAGGACGTGCAGTCCTCTGAAGGCGAGGGTGTGTAGCCCTCTGAAGACGAGGGTACTAGTACCCAAGGATCCACCCATATGAGAAAGCAAGAGATTGACTCATTGAGAGGGCCGATCATCCCAAATTCAAAAGATTGGACATTAGATGTAGGAAATCTATGCAGTTAACATGATTTTTAGGGATGCAGATGCGTGCAACCTTTGTCGTGAAATTTGGTAAATGTGGACTTCATATGAAACAATGCAATATAATGGAAAGTTGTACAATGACATTCTTTCCCTATTTTGTGATTTTGATTTTGATTTAATTTAATTTTTTTGGAAAACACAGATTGATTGTCCTTTTGAAAGAGGTGATAATTCATACAACCTTATCCTATCTTTTGCAACTCTCTCCGGGAACTCCCTCAGAGTGTATGTTCTATTTGATTTAGTCAATTGACCATTTTGGAGTGACGGCAATGGAGCCGTTTGACATTTAATCAATCCATATAAATTCCAGGGTTTGTCCCTTTTTTTTGTTTAAAAACCACGACGGGTGAGAACTTTTGATCTGCCCCTATGTTCACTTGAGGCTCATGCACGATGCCCCTCATTGCCCCAGTGTAAGGCTTTGAGGTACCAATTGTTATCTTTCGTCATGACCTTGTAGCTGGGAACCTATTGGGTGAGAACTTCTAATCTGCCCCTAGGATCGCTCGAGGTTTATGCATGGTGCCTTTCATTGCCTCAGTGTGGGGCTTTGAGGTACCAATCGTTGTCTTTCGTCATGTCCTTGTAGCAGGGAACCTATTGGGTGAGAACTTCTAATCTGCCCCCAGGTTCACTTAAGGTTTATGCATGGTGCCTTTCATTGCCCTAGTGTAGGGCTTTAAGGTATCCATCATTGTTTTGTTTCCATAACCTTGTAACAAGAAAATTGAACATAATATACATATACACATACACACATATACACATATTTGGCGAAGGAACCGATCCGAAAAACAACAGAATAACGTGTTTCCCTGTCACCAGAGGCTTCGCGCTTGACAATGGAGGACACATGAACAGCGCTAGGCAATAACATTCATGGGGCTCCGAAAAAGGATGAGAATGGAGGATTGCCTTGAGGGTCCTCACTTAGGCAATCATGAAACACAACTCCAAACTCGAAAGTGGAGGACACATGAACAGCCCTAAGCAATAACATTCATGTGGCTCTGAAAAAGGGTGAGAATGGAGGATTGCCTTGAGGGTCCTCACTTATGCAATCATGAAACACAACTCCAAACTCGAAAGTGGAGGACACATGAACAGCCCTAAGCAATAACATTCATGTGGCTCCGGAAAAGGGTGAGAATGGAGGATTGCCTTGAGGGTCCTCACTTAGGCAATCATGAAACACAGCTCCAAACTCGAAAGTGGAGGACACATGAACAACCCTAAGCAATAATATTCATGTGGCTCCGGAAAAAGGGTGAGAATGGAGGATTGCCTTGAGGGTCCTCACTTAGGCAATCATGAAACACAGCTCCAAACTCGAAAGTGGAGGACACATGAACAGCCCTAAGCCATAACATTCATGTGGCTCCGGAAAAGGGTGAGAATGGAGGATTGCCTTGAGGGTCCTCACTTAGGCAATCATGAAACACAGCTCCAAACTCGAAAGTGGGGGACACATGAACAGCCCTAAGCAATAACATTCATGTGGCTCCGAAAAAGAGGGTTGGCGGGACCGAACGGTCCACTGGGTTTTTCCACCTAAAAGGATAACATGCTTTTTGCAAAGAAAAATAAATCATTCGCGAGAGCACCACATCTTAGAGAAACAATATACTTGTGCCAAGGGTAATCTTCCTTGTAACCGAGAATGAAGGGCAGGATGTCAACTTCTAGCTTTCAAATGAACACGCAGGGGAAACATCGGGCTAAGCTGAAAATAAATCACTCATAGTGTATAAAACTCACAAGGCAAGTGTTTTATCCTATTCCCAAACCATAACTGCACCATGACACTATTTTTCACATGATTTCCTATCGAATCAAAGATCAAACGTACAATCACGGACCAATAGGATTTTCTCGAGGGTGGTGTTTTTGGAGAGGAAGCTGGGTGTTTCGGTCTTTTCCTCTTTGTTCACGTGGGGTGGGATATTGCCAGTCGAAAAATGATTTCGAGTGGCAATCTGACTTGAAGAATTTTTGCCCTCTTTCTTTCATTAATTGAGAATTGCTTCTTTTCCCTTTTCACTTCCCTTCGACCTTTGACCGGGAATCTTTCCTCTTCTTTTTTGTTCTTTTCTTTATTTTCATCTTTTTTCTTTTTCTTTCTTTCCATTTCTTCCTTTTCTTTCTTTTCACTTCTCCTTCCCCATCCCTTTCTTTGGGAAATCGGGTTTTAGCATTCTATTCGCTCCCTCTTGAGGAGATTCCGCTGTCCTTTGCTTCGGGGGAAAGAATGAGGATTCCCTTTTTTATAGGCCAAGGTTCAAAAAGGTCTAAGGTTGTCTTTCAATGGGGTCTTTTATCGTGTAAACCCAATCTTGATATCTGGGGCAAAACAAATTTGGGTGTCAAGGTGTCGATTTCAGGACGAGCTTTCATATTGTTCCATAAGGCACGCGTGACAATGATGATTTGAAAACAACGTGCAAAATTAGTCATGGCTACAGCTAGGTGGGCACTCAAGCATCCTATTTATGGCATTGCGATACTACGGTTGGGAATTTACACAAACAGACCCAACATTTCCAAGTTATGTTCTTTCATCAGTTCAATGAATTCATCCATCCTTATCTCGGTTCATTCCAGAAAATAAACTCTTAGCATCAGTCCCTTGTTTCCAGAAGATACGTTTGCTCTTTACGAATGATTTATACTTCTTAACTATAACATGTCGACCTTCGCGGTCTTTCTTTCTCTTTACTTTTTTGTTTTATTTTTATATACGTTCACTAAAACTATACACCTGTGGTCCTTTATGAGGAAAACCTTTCTTTGTACATCTATATGACAAACTGTTTCTCTACACGCATTAGAACTCTTCTCTTTACGTCACACAGTCTATATACAAACCCTATTTACATTCAAAGATTTTTCATTTTTCCCAACACACACTTATGGTTCATACAAAAGTTTCTTCACATACACTCGTTGCTCACACACACAAGAATTCCTTTCCACGCATCATTTACACACACAGAATCCTTTTATACACATTTTCCTTTTACATACAGGTATATATACAAAAACACTTTTTCTTTTCTTTACGAACATGACTTTTATTCACAACACTTCTCTCATTTTATAAGGATTTTTGGTTCATTTTACTTTTAGGACAACGTTCCTAAATGAAAAACTCTACACGGTTCCGGAATTTCAACAAACATTATTGACAACAACGAAACAAGTACTGACGTAACAACTCAAATGATATGTATGTACAAAACAAACGTTAGTCCCTTAGTCAAACAAAAATAAGATGATATGTAACAGAAAAAACAAATGGAAACAAAAAGAAATATGGATCAAGGAATCTCCCAATCATGTGGCCCCAATTCCTCCTAAGAAATCAAGTAAATCGGTCATCTCCTCGTCCTCGCGGGCCTCATCTGCCTCGTCGGGAGCCTCTGCTGGTGCCTCTCCTGCCTGGGCCTCAGGCCAATCTCCAGGCCATGCGACCTCTGCCCTGAACTGGTTCAGAGTAGGGCACGGAAAAGAAGTAAAGCCCTGGCTCTGCAGGCTGAGACTCATCTGATAAAGACAATCATGGGTCTGTACATGGGCCCGGTGGTTGGCCGCCTGCTGGCGAACCAAATGCCGCAAATACTGCTCCGTGTCAAATGATCCGGCTGGACCAGCCTGATGGCGGCGCGTCCGCGGCCTGTGGTGCATCACCCTGGACCTGTCTCTGCGTGCAGTACTTCTCAATAAAAGCTCGGGTGATGGGCGGCCGAATCACCTTGCTAGGTGCGACGGGGACGCCGAACGACTGGCAGAGTCTTGTGATCAAAGCGGGAAATCCCAGGGCCCTGTTGGACTTATCCGGGTCCAGAGGGTGCCTGGTAGGCGCCATACCTGCAAATATATAGATGGCATCAGTGATTAACTGAGCCACATGAATGCTTATCCGTGTCAGGATGGCGTACACCAGCTGACACTTCGGCAGGGGGAGGTCGGAATTATGATCGCTGGGCAGGATGTTGTTGAGTAGCAAAGTCATCCATATCTGAGTCAGGGTGGTCATGTTGGTGCGCATGATCCGCACCCGTCTCCCGGCAGCAGTCCGGGCAAAATCCTGCCCCGGTATACATAACAACTGGGCGATGGCCTCCTCATCGAACCCATCGGACCGGTTCCTCCTCTGGCCATACTCGCACTCTTGGCCCTCTTCCAGCACTAAGGGATATCCCAGGAGCTGGCCGATAGCATCTGCATCAAACGGGATCCACTGACCCCTCACCCAGGACCTCATATCACGCACGCCCTCCTCCGTTGGCCAAGCATTGGCATAAAATTCGAGGACTATGTCTGGATCGTACTTGGCCATGGGGGTGACCAGCGATGCCCACCACCGGCGAACTATCTCCTCCTGGAAATCGGTATACTCGTCATCCCTGAGCTGGACGCGTCGCTCCCGGAGAAATGACCATCCCTTGATGGCCTCGAAGCGCTGCTGGTGTTCAGCGCTCCTAAAGCGGTGACTATCATACTCGGGAGCAGAACTAGTTCCTTCGGCCGCTTTATCCTTCCTGGATCTCTTTGAGGCAAGTTTCCTCGGGGCCATTTCCTACGAGAACAAACATTCAGAAGTTAGCTTTACAAGATAACGCTTATCTTAACGCAAAAAGGTCGTGCTAATCCCTCTAATTTAGACCAAACTTATGTAATCCATTTATGCACACGCGCATGTGTAGAAAATACCCTATTACTCATGTCAACATACAAGAACATCCAATATATTCTAATTGCCATAAACCTATATACATTCTAAAAAGAAAACACACTTTTATGCTCAAAGTGTTGCGTCCAACTTTACACCTAATTTATATCCTAAACATTTGTTATCACAAACTACCTACATATGTTTGAAATATATATCAAAAAATTTTTTACTGTTTCCTTCACATTTATTCATATTGGCAAGCTATTTACATTATGCACACACTTGCATCCAGAAGGCATTCCACACTATCATACATTAATTCAAGAAAACAATTATTCATTCTTTGCTAGGAATTTCATGCTCCTTATATTTACCTATGTATACCACTATTGCAAGGTGTTTTCCATGCTACCTCTATGTAAAGTATCAAACATGGGGCAGCCCAAATTCGAGCAAAAAATCTCTCACAAGCAAATCCTAATTTTCATATTTTCCTAATTCTAAAACCAAATTTTTGGATTCCTAGCCATAAGCATGTTTCCTTGCATTGAAGCTACAAGTTTGGGTTCCTAAGCTTGGAATTGCATTTGGGCACCTATTTTGAATCTCCTATGCTGTACCTACATACATAAAACAGCCCCACCATCCCAATTTTACAAAATCATATTCATACACCATTGGGGCATTTCACCGAGCACTTGGTGAACGCATGTTTGCACATGAATTGCAAGAGAATGGGAGCAATGTGGCATGCCCCATTGCTTCAGAATACAACCTAGGCCTAAGGCCTTTTCATTCAAATCCTCAATTCAAGAAAACAAGCACCAAAGCAAACCAAAACTGCCTCACAAATATAAACATGTTCTCACAATTTAAGGCACCAAAAGATGAAGAAAACACATCAATGGGAAGCAAAAACATCAAGGATGGAATACTTACTTGTTGGAGTGAATGGAAACACCAAAAACGAAAGCAAAACGCGATCAAAAGTGGCTTAGGGGAGCAAGAAACCGCAAGCCTTCGTGTTCTTTATCTTTTGAATGAGGGGGGGGGGGGGAGTTTTTGGATGCCAAAACGTTCCCCTCCCTCGTTTTTTTATAATTTGGGTGCAGGGTGGGCGACCCAGGCGAGCTAACCTACCACATTTTTTTTTGAGGGGAACATTAACCATGTCCCCTCCTCCCTTACGGGCTAGCATTTGCCTACTTGAACCTACTTAAACTAGAATTAGGTGTTGATTACTTATTTAAAACAAACAATAGTAAAAGAAACTGCGAATGCAAAGGATACTGGGCTACCTTGCAGCGATGTTCTCTGCTTGTTTAGCGCCAGGAAGGGGCAACGATCGGTTGGTCGTGACCCTATTCCCACTTGCATCCGTCCCCATGTACCTGCAAGTAGGAAACAAAATCCGTGGCCAATCGTGTCCGGTCATCGTCTTACCTTGGTTGATTTCCGCAGTCAACTTATCTTGACTTCTAACTGTGACCTAAGAAGGCCCTACCCCTGTTACCACAAAATATGCATGTGTATGTGCATGTATGAATGTTCCTAATGCGATGACTTTCTTTTAGTGGCGGCTGGTTAGATTCAATTTTAAATAAGCATTTGGGGCACCCCATACACCGAGCGAAGAGGGCTCAAGCTATAACAAATCTAAAACACAAGGTTTGAAACCAAAGGGAGGACAAAAACCTCGCCCATCTTTCCTTAAAAGAATGAGACAAATACAGAGGAAGGGAATCCCTGGAGGAAACCAAGAAGAACAAAAACTCAGAATTAAAAGAAACTGCAACGATCCCCTCGATTGCCCCAGACTACAATGCCGTATTCCTTGGTTCACGGGCGAAGGCAATTCCTCGCCATCCATGTGGGTGAGTATCAGAGCACCCCCAGAAAAAGCTCTTTTCACCACGAAAGGCCCTTCATAATTCGGGGCCCACTTGCCTCGATTATCTTTAACAGCGTGGGACATCTTCTTCAACACGAGGTCCCCCTCGTTGAACTTGCGCGGGCGTACCTTCTTGTCGAATGCGTTCTTTATCCTTCGTTGATACAAACGCCCATGACTCATGGCGGCCTAACGCTTACCTTCAATAAGGTTAAGTTGGTCGTAGTGTGCTTGAGCCCATTCTGACTCTTTTAGGCCTGATTCCGCCATTATCCTCTGAGAAGGAACCTCTACCTCAAATGGGAGTACTGCCTTCATCCCATAAACCAAGGAATACGGCGTTGCCCCAGTAGAAGTTTGTATCGAGGTTCTGTATCCGTGTAGGGCGAAAGGCAACATCTCATGCCAATCTTTGTATGACACTATCATTTTTTGAACAATTTTCTTAATATTCTTATTCGCAGCCTCTACAGCCCTATTCATCTTTGGCCGATAAGGGGTAGAGTTATGATGCTGGATCTTGAAGCCTTCGCACATCTCCTGCATCATCTTATTGTTCAGATTGGTGCCATTGTCAGTAATGATATTCCTGGGGAGTCCGTATCGAAAAATCAACTCCTTCTTTATGAATCTAACTACCACATTCCTTGTGACATTAGTATAAGAAGCTGCTTCGACCAATTTGGTGAAGTAATCTATCGCCACCAGAATGAAGCGGTGACCATTCGACGCTTTGGGTTCGATGGCACCAATGACGTCTATTCCCCACATGGAAAAGGGCCAAGGGGCAGACATAACATTCAGAGGATGTGGCGGAACATTGACATTGTCCACGTATGCCTGACATTTATGACATTTCCTTACATGAGCGCAGCAATCACTTTCCATGGTGAGCCAATAATAACCGGCCCTAAGGATTTTTCTGGCCATAGCATGCCCATTGGCATGTGTCCCAAAGGAAACTTCGTGGATCTCCTCAATCATGAAGTTCGCCTCTTTGGCATCTACGCATCGTAGGAGGGTCATGTCGTGGCTTCGTTTGTATAGGATAGTATCACTTACAAAGAAACCAGTAGCCAATCTCCTCAACGTCCTTTTGTCATTGTCAGAAATCCCTGGTGGGTATTCTTTGTTCTCGACATACTGCTTGATGTCGAAATACCACGGTTTCCCATCCCGCTCTTCCTCTATTGCATAACAATATGTCGGCCTGCCTTGAGATTTGAATTCGATGTATGGCAGATCCCCGTGTGGGGCAAGTTGAAACATGGATGCCAAGGTGGCTAGTGCATCAGCCATTTGATTCTCTTCCCGAGGTATGTGGTGGAAGGAAATGTCGTCAAAGTACTTGGCTAACCTCAAGATGTGAGTTTGATAGGGTATCAACTTTGAATCCCTAGTTTCCCATTCTCCTTTCAACTGGCGTATGACCAAAGCTGAGTCTCCATACACCTTGAGTAGTTTTACATCAAAATCAATGGCCGCCTGAACCTCGAGGGCACATGCTTCGTACTCGGCCATATTGTTGGTACAATCAAAACCTAGTCTAGCTGTGAAAGGAATACACTGATCATCCGGGGATACAAGGACTGCCCCTACTCCGTGGCCCAAAGCATTGGATGCCCCATCGAAGCAAACAATCCATTTGTCTATGTCCTCGTGTGTCCGCTTCTCTTCAAAAAGGGCCATGATATCTTCATCTGGGAACTCGGGGTACATCGGCCGATAATCCTGGAGGGGTTGTTGGGCCAAATAATCCGCTAAGGCACTTCCCTTTACCGCCTTTTGGGCGACATAAACGATATCGAATTCCGATAATAGTACCTGCCACCTAGCGATTCGTCCCGTGAGGGCTGGTTTTTCAAAGATGTATTTCACGGGATCCATTTTGGAAATAAGCCACGTGGTATGGCTGAGCATGTACTACCTAAGCCGATGTGATGCCCATACCAGAGCACAACATGTCCTTTCCAGCATTGAGTAATTCATCTCACATGCAGTAAACTTCTTGCTCAGATAGTAGATGGCTTGCTCCTTTTTCCCAGAATCATCATGCTGACCCAGCACGCACCCCATAGACTCGTCCAACACGGTCATGTATAGGAAAAGAGATCTTCCTGTTACAGGTGGCATGAGCACCGGGGGATTCGCGAGACTCTATTTGATCTTCTCAAAGGCCTCTTGGCAGTCACTGTTCCATAGGACCGCCTGGTTCTTACGAAACAGCTTAAAAATGGGCTCACAGGTAGGGGTGAGTTGCAAGATAAATCTCGCGATATAATTCAACCTGCCCAAAAATCCCCGAACCTGCTTCTCCGTGCGTGGTTCCGACATTTCAAGGATAGCCTTCACTTTCTCGGGATCTATCTCTATCCCTTTCTGACTTACGATAAATCCTAGCAGCTTCCCCGACTTCACCCCAAAGGTGCACTTAGTTGGGTTCAGTTTTAATTGGTATTTCCGCAACCTTCCAAACAGCTTACGCAGATTGACAAGGTGTTCATCCTCAGTCTGAGACTTGGCAATCATGTCATCTACGTAGATCTCTATTTCCTTATGCATCATGTCATGGAACCACGCCACCATGGCACGCTGATAGGTTGCCCCAGCATTTTTCAGCCCGAAGGCCATCACTTTATAGCAGAATGTCCCCCATAGGGTGACGAAAGTGGTCTTCTCTACATCTTCGGGTGCCATCTTTATTTGATTATATCCCGAGAAACCATCCATAAATGAGAAAAAGGCGAATTTGGCTGTATTATCTACCAATATGTCAATGTGTGGCAAGGGAAAATTGTCTTTTGGACTGGCCCGGTTCAAGTCCCGGTAGTCTACACACATTCGAACCTTGCCGTCCTTTTTCGGGACTGGGACAATGTTGGCCACCCACTCCGGGTACCGCGCCACAGCTAAGAATCCTGCATCAAATTGCTTCCTTACTTCTTCTTTAATTTTTAAAGACATCTCAGGTTTCATTCTTCGTAATTTCTGCTTAACCAGGGAAGACCCAGGATTCAAAGGCAACTTTTGCTGCACAATGTCGGAATCTAGACCGGGCATGTCTTGATATGACCATGCGAAGACATCTTGATACTCTTCAAGCAGGGTTATCAAGCCTTGGCGGATAGGCGCGGTCATACCGGTTCCTACCTTTACCTCTTTCTTTTCCTCTGGGGTCCCCAAGTTTACCAATTCGGTTTCTTCTTGGTGAGGCTTCATTTCACATTCTTCCTGAGCGACCAACCTTTCCAACTCTGGTGACAGGACGTCCTCTTCCTCTTCCTCGTTTACCGCTTGGCTTATATCTCGATCGAAATCGATTGTCAAACCCTCGTTGTTAGGTTCCTCAAAGAATCGACCCTCACATCTATACCAAACAAGACAAAAGAAACAAAAACATGCAAAATGATATGAGAAAAGGTGGGACCGCAAGAACAGATGAAACAAGATCTCTTTGTTTATTTAATAAGGTAGGTTTCACAAAACAAAAGAGAAAGGAAATCTATAGGCTCTAATTACATTGAATCAGCGGTATAGACTTCTGACTGGCTTATCACGCGCCAGTTCCCCACTTGGGAATCGGGGTGGCATGGTTGCACAAAACTTGGTGGATCTTGAGGGAAATCCTCTTCTATTGCGGCCACCTCCTCCTCGGACACCATTCCAACGCTGGTGAAACACTGGCTAATACGGCCGGGCCATACCCTATCCGCCCGAAATCTTGACGGCACGTTCCTCCTCCCCGGCATCCCGGGTTCATACCCTAATCCATACTTGAATGGATTTCCCTTGATATCGACCACGTCGGCATTCCCGAGGCAGTCCTTGCCTAGACCCATTCCGGGCTCAAATCCGTTCCTGAGCATAACACGCGCCACCATTATGGCCGCTTTGGAGAGAAAAGGTAGCGACGGACTTGGTTCCACAGAGGCGCAGCTCACCACCTCAAAGGATTGGAAAGCCTTTTCCAATGATTCTTCCGCCGCTTCTATGTACGGTGCGGAGGAGGGGCAGCTCACTAACATATCCTCTTCACCCGACACTATCACTAAAAGTCCACCTACTGTGAACTTCAATTTCTGGTGAAGCGTTGAAGGGACCACTCCCAGGGCATGAATCCAAGGTCTTCCCAAGAGGCAGCTATAGGCGGGATTTATATCCATTACTTGAAACACCACATTGCAAGTGTGGGGGCCTATCTGAATGGGAATGTCGATTTCCCCCATCACTTCCCGCCGAGTACCATCAAAGGCTCGCACCACCATCGAACTCGGTTTTAAACGTGACGCACTAAAAGGAAGCTTTTCCAAAGTGGTCTTCGGCATTACATTTAAACTCGATCCATTGTCGACAAGTACCTTTGCGACAACGTGGTCCATACATCTCACCGACACATGTAGAGCCTTGTTGTATCCTCTCCCCTCAACGGGAATCTCTTCTTCCGCAAACGCGATGTAGTTGTTGGTGGTTATATGATTAACGATGCCTTTGAAGCCCTCCACTGAGATATCATGTGCTACATGGGCATCGTTAAGGACCTTCATCAACATCACACGATGAGGCTCGGAGTTTATGAGTAGTTCAAGCAAGGAGATCCTTGCTAGAGTTTTATTCAGTTGCTCGACTACCTTAAACTTGCTTTGCTGGATGAGGCGGAGGAACTCATGGGCCTCTTCCAAAGTCACTGTTTTTCCTTGAAGACCTTTTTTCTTTTCGGCCCCTCTTCCCACTAGAGGATCTACTTCTTTCGAGGGGGTGACTATGTCTGTGGGCTCTTGGACCATGGGCGCTTTCCCTTTGGAGGGCAATTCCGCCGGGTGAGGGGAAGCGAACACCCGACCACTGCGGGTTACGCCACTGAGGCCGGTGATGTTGGTTACCTTAGCTGATAGGGAGTCAACTTCGGTTGCAACTCTTTCGCTGGACGTGGGAGGGGTATACTTCCACGGAACGACCTTATTACTTTGATATGCAAATGGCGTTGGTTGGGGCGCCGTTCGGGGGTATATGGGTGTGGAGCCGGTCCCTTTCCTAGTAAAACATATCACTAGGGCCTTGGGGGTTAAAGGAACCTTCTTCTCTTCCGACTGCATGAAAATTTGTGGTTCTTCCCTCCCTCATATGGACACTTCAAGCTGCCCGCAATCCATGAGCCGCTGAAGCAATTCTTCCACCGCGGAACAGGTTTCTATGTCATGCGACTCCCCGAGGTGAAACAAACATTCATCCCTTTCGTCTCCACCACGGGAGACCATGCACGCCGCTTGCAGCGATTGATAGATGAAGCGTCTAGAAGTAGCCACCTCTCCTAATCTCTTTGCCCGCGATGGGCCATCCTCTTCGACGGCATTCACGCTAGCCCCTCCATGACTAGCTAGCGGGTTGGTTTTAACATTTGGGCCTTCCTCCTGAAACGATAGCCAGCCGACACTAATCAGGTGCTGCACCTTATACTTGAACGGGATGCAGGAGTCAATATTGTGTCCGGGAACTCCACTATGGTACACACACTTCGCACCCGGGTCATACCACTTGGGGTAGGGTGGCTGGAGAACCTTCCCGGGTATGGCCACCACCAAATGATTCTCCAATAATGAAGGTCATAACTCGGAGTACGCCATGGGAATAGGAGGGAAGTTGTCTTTCGGGGGCGGGTGCTGTGCATATTTATAGGTTGCGCTGGGGGCTGTATTATTAACTGACCGGGGTGCAGCTGGAGCTGTGCGTTGGGCCGGCACTCTTTATGCTGCGGGTGGTCCTCTTACTTGAGTCGAGAGGGAATTCCCGGCTCGGATTAAAAAATTTAGGGGATTGGGCTGGTATGAGCTTTGGATATTTTGGGGTACTTTCATCCATGTTGGGGCAGTGGTGACCGTGTGGGCGTCTCCTTCCTTTTTCCTCGTGCCCACTACTGGGGCTCTTCTGTTGTTGTTGGGGGCCATATTGGCAGCATATTCAAACTTGCCTTTTCGTAGTCCGGATTCAATCCTTTCTCCGGCGAAGACGAGATCCGCAAAGTTAGTTGGCATGTAGCCTATCAACTTTTCATAGTAGAACCTGGGTAACGTATCTACCATAATTGTGATCATCTCCCTCTCCGTCATGGGCGGTACGACTTGGGCTGCGAGATCTCTCCATCTCTGGGCATATTCCTTAATGGACTCATGCTCTCGTTTAGTCATACCCTAAAGCTGGTTCCGATCGGGAGCCATGTCCGTATTGTACTGGTACTGCCTAATGAAGGCAGTTGCCAAGTCCTTCCATGATCGGATCTAGGAAGCTTCCAGATTGGTATACCATGCTACAGCTGCTCCGGCCAAGCTGTCTTGAAAGAAATGGACCAACAATTTCTCGTCCGAAGAATACGCCCCCATCTTTCGGCAATACATCCGAAGATGCCCCTTTGGACATGCCGTTCCTTTGTACTTATCAAAGTCCGGTACTTTGAACTTGGGAGGGATGACGATGTTGGGCACGAGACATAAATCCGCTAAATCCGAGAATGGGTAATTGCCGAGGCCCTTGACTACTCTCAACCTCTCTTTGAGCGCCTCAATCTTACCCTTATCTTCCGCAAAGGGAACAGATTCTTTTACGGGTGTGGGCGAGGCCGGGGTATGGCGGACTATGTTCGGCTGGGTAGTTCATGCGGGGAAGGATCTTTGAGGTGGAGCAGGGGGCCAAGATGGGTATCTCCTTCCCCATCGTCTTGCCCGGGATAGTCTTCATAAGGTGGGAGTTGCCCCTCAAAAGTAGGGGCTTGGCTTAAATCTTCCAGGGTGGCACGGGGGGTGAAGTCCGGAGGCAGGCCATAAGGATAAGCTTGCAGACTATACCTTCGATCGAACATGGCCGTGTTTCTGTCTAGGCCCGGATTCAAGGCGGGCTGCAGCACCGGCTCCGCTTCCCTAACTGTACTGGAGGCGGTTGCGGTGGCTTTATCCTCTATGGTTTTCTGGAGTTTTAACATGACCTCCGAGATGGAAGCCATTTGATCTTTTAAGGCCGATAGATCGGCCTTCATCTGTTCCTGCACGCCCTCTTCATTATCCATTTTTCTGGATCGAGTGTTATAGGGGTGCCTTGGTGTTTTCTTAGTTATGATGAAATTCCTAAAGAAATAAACAACGGTGAGTATGCCACCAAAACATGAGTATGCAAATGGATGATCAGAGCACTTGGATCCACCCCAAGATTTTTAGATAACGTAATGAGTCCAGAACTTCTCATTTTATAAAAAGAACAAAGCTTTCATCTAGCCAAGATTATACAAAAGGTGTTACAAGAGAACCTAACAATTCCTAATTATGTGGGCCATCAAATCTATCATGTGCTGACAGTAATTGATTAGCCCATGAATCTCCTCGGGTGCAGTACACACTTCGGCCATGGCTTTTGCTTTGGCTAACAGACGCGGGAGGTCTTGACTTCCATTCAAGGTCAAGGCGAACCTATCCATCCACATAGTCTCTTCTTGATGCAACGCATCAATCACCCTCCCTCTTGCTTCTTTTTCGGCATACACTTGTGCAAAATCCTCCACTAGCTTTTGTTCATGGGCCATGGACTGGTTCAATTCTTCCTTGTATTGCCCTATGATAGCTAGCATGCTTTGCTCCGTGGCTTCCAAGTGTTGAGCCAAACTCCTTTTGGACCTCGCGCAAGCAACTAACTCTTCTTTTAAGATCATGCCATGCACCCGTGACCGATCTCTCTCCTCTCTTCGGAGCTTGAGCTCATTA
This sequence comes from Glycine max, assembly GCF_000004515.6. Lineage (NCBI taxonomy): Eukaryota > Viridiplantae > Streptophyta > Magnoliopsida > Fabales > Fabaceae > Glycine > Glycine max. Next base: position 7,450,144 of record NC_038249.2, on the reverse strand, counting down.
TTTCTACCCCACAATGCCCCTCGGAATTTCTCTCGGCCATATTCCTCCTTGCGGGCCCTTTTGGTTTCTTGTTCAAGGGCTTTTGCAGTGGTCGCGTTTTCCTCTTGTAACTCGGTGCACTCCTTCTGGATGTGTGTAGCAGCTGACTTGAACTTCTCCTTGGCGAGTCTTGCCTTTCCTTACTCTAATTTTAGAGCTCGGACTTCTTCATCTTCCTCCGGAGCTTCGAAGTTCTCCTCATTGATAACTTTCAATTTGGAGAGCCAATCTAACCCTTGCGTGTGAACTCTTAGCCATCCATGATAACCACCGATGACGCCATTTCGGATGCCTCTAAGCTCCTTGTCTTTCTTCAACGGACTTCTCCACGCCTTGTGGACTCTTTGTATCACCTTGAGACTTTGCGCGCCTAGATCCCTCACAAGGAAAGGCGAGAGACTTTCTTCGGTTGGCGCTCCCCTCATGGGGTACCCTAGTTGTCTTATGGTGAGTGCGGGATTATAATTAATACAACCCCTAGTCCCTATCAATGGAACATTAGGGTAGTCCCCACACAAGAAGAGAACTCCTTCCTTGCCTTCCTTCCAACAAGGAAACCAATTGATTGCGTTGCCTCTTATTCCAGCCAAATGTTGGTCCCAATCGACTCTTCCTTTTTTGGCGCATGAGCGATAGCTTTGAAGCGGACACAGGTGTCTTGTGTCTTGTTGGAATAGGTGTGAAACTAACCACACACAGAGAACGGGTAAACAACAGACAATCCGTGCACTGTTTTTCTCACATCTCCGGTCAAAGGTATCAAACAAATCTACCAAGATAGCCACCACTGGACACTCCTTGCTATGGTGATATGCGAGGAAAGCGTCCATGGCGGCTAAGTCCACCAAACTGTCCACGTTCGGAAAGAGGACAACCCCAAAAACCAACAAAGCTAGTATATCCGCAAACGGGCCCCACTTCTCTTGGCTCGCCATATCCCTTGCCTTGCCTTCCAAGTATTTCCGTGGCAGGCCCACTACGCCGTTGCGAGTTTGCTTCATGCGATCCAACTCTCTTGACGAATCCCCGACCACAGCTGCAATCTTGCTCAAGGAGGGAAGAAAACCCGGAGAAAAGATACGGTCTTCTCCCCCCAAGAGGGCATCCTAGTATCTCCTCAAACTCTTCAATAGTCGGTACCATTTGGAAGTCCCCAAACGTGAAACACCTCAACGGCTGGTCATAGTATTGGGCGAGGGATACGACAGCTTCCATAAATACCTCCGCTGCAGTCAAATCTAGAATCTTCCCATACACTTTGCGGAAGGCTTGCCTTTGGAGAGGTCCCATCAATCGTCCCAATTCCTTGAGGCTAGTGACATATAGACTTTTAACCTTGACTTGATAAAACCTTTTGCCGTTTTGATTTGTCCCCATCATTTACCTAAAAAAGGGGTGGATCAAGACTCTGACATGAATGATGCAATGCATATGCATGACACAGAAAGAAAACAACACAAAGGGGTAATTCATACATATGAGACCGCATAGATCCAATTTTAATGCTACGTTTGGGCATGATGGTGCCTCGACGTAGCATTAAAAAGATTACGTATTACTCTTAAAGAAACCAAAACACCACTAGCAAAAACTATAAACTAGTGTTATTTACCCAAAAATGCATGAGAATGAATGGCACGGAGCGTGTTTGCTCTTTGCCCCTATTTGGGAACCTATAGGACAATATCTAGGGGTCTCTAATAACTACTCCCCAACAATTCATAACTCACACGGCTGTTTTCTAGAGGTATCATCACCCAAGATAATAATATTGTGGCGGAATGGAATACCAGCGACAACACATTATAAAGAGAGAAAACTCTAGACGAGGTTTCACTATTAGCAAGCAAGTCGGAGACCTAGCATGATGATAGATTCACCTCCACTCCTTAAATTCCCATGAACCCGGGTATAGGGCCCCTTTTTAACTCAAACCCGTGGGTGCTTAGAATGCAGTGTAAAGAATGCGAAATAGACAACAATTATTTACATTTTACATAGTTCAACAAAAGCACACACAAAGTTTCACAAATCCACAATTCCTTTAAATAGGCCTAACTCACAAAAATCTCCCCAGTGGAGTCGCCAACTGTCGCAACGTGCCCCTCGCGGGCGAGCGAGGGCGAGGCTCACAGGTGCGCTTTCCAAAGGAGGAAAGATGCGCGGAGTCGCCACCAACGTTTATTTGTGGGAAACGTCGGAAAAACCGAAGGAAACCGGTCAAAATGAAAATTCTAGGTTCGGGAGTTGTATTTACGTTTGAGGAAGGTATTAGCACCTCTCACGTTTGTCTCAAAGGACAATAGCCTATTTTTTAGAATTGTGGAAATGTGTTATCTTAACTTTTTTTTTTTTTTGAGGTCGACAAAAGCGGGGCTTTTGCTCCTACGTACCCTCCTTTGGAGAGGAAATCAGACCTACGTAGTTCTTTCTTATGCGTGAGTCAAGTGATTCCTTTTACTTGAAAAGTGATCATTTTAAGGCGTTGGACCTTAAAAATGATCCATTTTACTTGGTAAGAAACTGAAATGATAAACTTCCAAAATCCTATTTTTGTGGACGAGCTTGACTAGGCGAGTTGATTTTAGCCTTAGTTTCACTTTAGTTATTAGTCAATTCAATTAAGAATGAGAAATCCCAAAGAGAAAACGTCGGATTGATTTTTCGCTTTTATTTTACTAAAAGGTATTTTTTTATTATTATATTATTATTTTACCTCTTTTTTGATTTCCAACGTGGTTATGGCACGACCGAACGGTCGAAATTCATTTTAACCAAAATTAACGGATGATACAATTCAAACGATCGGTGGAAATTTATTTTCTTTTTAGATTAGGCGAGAAATGACTTAAATAAATGGCTTAAGCACATCAAAAGGGGGTATAAAAAGTAAATGAAAACGAGAATAAAAATACATGAAACAAAATGTGGACCACCACGGGTTCATAGAATGAATTGAAAAGCTTGATTTGAGGTACTTACCCGTTGAAGACTGAAGAAAACGAAGAACGAACGATGAATCTTGAAGAACGGTCGAGAATCTTCGCGTAATTACTCACGGAAACGTTGCAGAAGCGCCTCGGCTTGGATTTTCTTCACGGAACTAATTTTCCTTAGAAATTTCGAGAGAGAGAGAAGTGCTTAAGAAGCTGAACCCTTTTCTTCTTTACTCCTCCCCCTATTTATAGCAAAATAGGGGAGGAGCTTGCCACCCAGCTCGCCCAGGCGAGCAAGGTTGCTTCCTCCAGAAGCAACAGCCTTCTGGAGGGAGGATCTGGAAGGCCCAAGTGGGCCAGATTGCTATTTACACCCCCATTTTTACTAAATGCACCGCCCTTCTATTTTTTTGGTAATTCTTTTTCCGTAACGTTACGAAACTTTACGAATTTCGTAACGATACTTATTTTCCTTCCGCAAGGTTACGAATCCTTACGGATTACGTATTTACTCTTTTTTAGCTTTCGAAGAAGTTACGGAAACTCACGGATTGCGCAAAAACACCTCTTTTCGACTTCCGCCACCTTACGGAATTTCACGGATCGCGCAAGCCTGCTTCCTTTTGATTTCTGAGACGTCTCGGGACTTCATTTATTGTGCAACAAAGGACGCCAAGTATCTCAAAGCGACTAACCAAAGGTTGCATGTCATCAAGTAATAATCCCCGGACGAAATTAGGGTGTGACAGGGTACTAGGAACAACTCTTCTATGTCAGTAAAGGCATAATCTCTGCCTCCTTCAATGGCCTAGAGCCTTTCCTCTAGATGATCCAACTTTTCCCATTTCTTTCATAACAGGAGGGATTTTACCCGCTGTCGAATGCAAAGGTTGTGGTTGGGGGCAAAATTGAGGGCCCTCCAAATTGTTTTGCAGGGGTATACCACCAACTGATCGCCGATACTTTGACAACATTTCATAGAGATGAAAGGCTTGGGAATACGAATGCTATGCATGGAAAATGTAATTATGAGATTGAGATGCCCGAAGAAACATCATTTCCTAGTTAACCACGCATTAGGTACCATGCTCAATCATTTTGTTTTGTTGTTTTTTTTTAAAAAAAATGGGTTTATGATCCCAACATGGTTGGCTCATGGTACCGAACATATGCAACTAAGAATGCAGCGTGAATTTTCATGCTTCCTTTTTTTGTTTTTGTTTTGCAGAGGAAAATGCAAGGATCATGTATGAGTAAACATGGAAACAAATGGTATGCAAAAAACATGTTAGATGCAGATGCATGGTGATGAAATGACTTAAGCAAAATGCAATGCAAGAAATGATAAGTGACAAATCCAAGAACGATATGTCCATTACGATGCCATGAAGAGATGCTTATGTGATGCATGATATGAATGCATTTACAAACACGAAAGCCAGAAAAATCATCTCTTCATACTTGCGCATTCGGGGGCGCAGTGCCCCATGTGTGCAATTAAGAAGGTGATATGGACCATCCGGCTTCTCGTGACAAAAGACAAGACCAACATACAACGCATGCATGACGACATGATGCAAATGTGAAAAAGCGCAATAGGGGAATGCACACAGCACGACAATATCCTCAAATAATCATATAGCAAAGGCATATATGACATTAAGGTTATATGCATGGCAGTGTTTAAAAGGCATGCAGTGTGTTCACTTCGTGCCCCTATTTTAGGGACCTAAACGGGAGGAACTAAAAGGCTTTTAGTGATAATTCCCAAGGTGGTCATATCTCAATGGTTTCTAGAGGTATCATCCCCTTCGAAAAAACATATTGCGGCAGTAGGGACTATTAATAACAATATGTTATCAAAGAGAAAAACTCTAGATGAGGGTTCATTGTTATCAAGCAAGTCAGAGACCCAGCATGACCACAGATTCACCTCCACTCCTTATGTTACCATGGACCCGGGTATAGGGCCCTTTTCAACTCACCGTGTGTACAAATAGTGTTGGTGTTTGTGTGCATCAAATGAATAAATATCTATCTCATGCATACATTTCAAAAACACACTAAAAGCATCAAACAGTTATATACAAGAACGTAAGAGAAATAAAATGAAACCGATAAAAGAGGAAGTCATGATATTGCACGAGATTAGAAGGCCTAACTCTCTAAAAAAAATCCCTAGTGGAGTCGCCAATTGTCGCAACCTACCCTTCGGCGGGAGGGCGACGCAGGGCTCACGGGTGCGTCTTCCAAGGGAGGAAGGCGCGCGGAGTCGCCACCAATGTTTATTCGAGGAAAACGTCGAAAAAACCGGAAAGGTGCGTGTATGGTCTGCGAACTTTGAGTGTGAAAGGTTCGGGAGTTGTATTTACGCACGGGGAAGGTATTGGCACCCCACGCGTCCATCACAAGGGACAACAGCCTTTTAATCAAATGTGCAATATCATGTCTTCAATTTGTTTTATTTTCCCTTTTTTATGTTTTTATGTCTCTTTATGTCTTCTTGTATTTTTTTATCTTTTTGTGGTCGACAAGGGTGTTTCCCTCACTCCTACGTATTCCTCAATTGCGATGAGGAAATCAGACCTATGTAGTTCTTTCAGAACTAAACGTTGATTAAGTTGTTTTGATCTTTTTCCGCAAGATCGATTTTAACTGCACAAAAGTCGTTTTGGACAATTAAACGATCTTTTGATTCTTTTGAAAGGAGAGAAATGTTAAGGTGTTGGACCATTAACGATCTCTTTTTTGAAAGGAGAGAAACGTTAAGGCATTGGACCATTAACGATCTCTTGGGGTGGTCGACAAAAGCAGGGCTTTTGCACCTACGTATCCTCAATTGCGATGTGGAAATAAGACCTACGTAGTTCTTGCAAAAGTAGTAAAGTTACATGTTGATTTTATGCTTTTGAACGGTCCATGTTAACCGATAAAAGCAAAGAGGACCGTTTAAGGCATTGGACCTTAAAACGGTTTTTAGTGATTTTTGCGGACAAAGCTTGATTTGTGAGTTGATTTTAGCCTTAGTTTCACTTTGGTAATTAGGTGAGAAGCGACTTAAATAAACAGTTAAAAGCTCGTTAAAAGGGGTACGGAAAATAAACGTAATGAAAATAAAAGTACATAAAACAAGTAAGAACCACTAAGGGTGCATAGAATGAATTGAAAGATTCGATTTCGGGAACTTACCGGTTGAAAACCGAAGAACAAACAAAGAACAGTGAAGAACGATGAAGAACAGTGAAGAATCTCCACGAAATCGCTTACGGAAATGTCTCGAAAGCATTACGAAAGCACCTCGGCTTGGATTTTTTTCACGGAAACAATTTTTCTCACTAATTTTGAGAGATTTCTCCATACCAGAAGGGCTGAACCCATTTGCTCTGCCCTCTTTCCCCTATTTATAGGAGAAAAAAGGGAGGTGGTTGCCGCCCAGCTTGCCCAGGCGAGCAGGGTTGCTTTCACCAGAAGGCACCGCCTTCTTTTGGAACACTCAAGAAGGCCCAAGTGGGCTTGGTTGCTATTTGCACCCCCCTTTTCACTAAGTACACCCCCTTGGTGTTTTTTTATTGATTTCTTTCCGAAACGTTGTGGAACTTTACAGATTATACAATGACACATGTTTTTCCTTCCGAAATGTTGTGAAAGTTTACGGATTACGCAACGATGCTTGTTTCGAGGGTTTCAAAGGGAGCAAACAAGGTTCAAGGACCGACCGCAAGTACTCCCAGGCAAAATTAGGGTATGACAACGGGGTTCAAAAGTTTGGGGTAGAAGGGGAAGAATATAGAACAAGAGAGAAAACATACATTTTTCTGATGTGTGAAAACATAAAGCAGTTGGCCACTATGAAAGGAACATATCTTGTTTTTAGTAGTGATAAAATAATTGAGTGGATTTGAACAGAATACTAGTAAACTCAAGCTTGTTAAGATAAATTTTATTGAGCTTGAGATTTAATCAAAATGAAATTTATCCTTCATCTGGGCTCTGTAACAAAAGAGGAATAACCAAGCTGCTATGATATCACCTTAATGTGGTGTCCTGGACTGCTATGATATCAGCCTGTTGTGAAAATCAGAACTACATGGATGCCCAACAGTTTTTCAGCCAAATGAAAAAAGAAAATGTAAAACCTAACTCTACTACCATTTTCACACTTCTCTGGGCATGTGCAGGCCCGTCACTGTTAAAGATAGGTGAAGAGATACACTGCTCTTTTATCAGGCTGCAAGAATTAAGGTTTAGTTATGGATGGGTGGAAGTACTTTGACAACATCAAGACACTGCTCTTCCGGATTGATGAAGAAAAATATCATGCAAGTTACTAAACATTGGCACAAAATGTGCCTTGTGCTGCTTCTGCAACAACTTACTTTGACATTCATATCCTTCATCCAATAATAAGATTAGATATGTTCCATGGAACTAATAGGAATGGTGTCAACAGCTCTGCTAATATAGGTTCATTTGAAGAATTTTAAAAATAAAGATTATACAATGAACCAAGATCCTTCAAGGAGAAAACACTATTGAGTTTAATAGGAATAGTGTCAGCATCAAAACACTATTGAGGGTTCTACTCTCTGATTTTCTCACAATGAGCACTCAAAAATTGCCACTCTCTTCGAAACCTTAATCTCTTTGATAGAACACATTCCTCTATTACTCATGTTCATAAGAGAAGAAATAAATTATTTCAGAAGCAAATGTATGTTGCTTGTGGATCTGCTATGTTCAACCAGCTTAAAGTGGTGCAAATGCTTCTATCAAACATATAAGATTTTAAATCAAACACTAGTATATACATAGTAGTTCATATGTACGTACCTGGAGTTTCTATAATCAAAGAGCTTCCACAACAATGCGAATTACAATGCATTCATATCATGCATCACATAAGCATCTCTTCATGGCATCATAATGAACATATCGTTCCTGCATTTGTCCGTTATCATATTCCAACATCGCATTTTGAATGAGTCATTGCATCATCATGCATATGCATTCAACATACTTTTTGTTCTACAAACTGCATACCTTTTATTTTCATGTTTGCTCATGCATGATCCTTGCATTTTCCTCTGCAAAACAAAAAAAAAAGGGAAGCATGAAAATTCATGATGCATTCTTAGTTGCATGTGTTAGGTACCATGAGCCAACCATGTTGGGATCATAAACCCATTTCTAAAAAAAACAACAAATCAAAATGATTGAGCATGGTACCTAATGCGTGGTTAACTAGGAAATGATGTCTCTTCGGGCATCTCATTCTCATAATTACATGCGTAGCATATGTATTCCCGAGTCTTTCATCTCTATGAAATGTTGTCGAAGTATTGGCGATCAAAATTTCCATTCATTGGATTATCGGGTTGAACAAAGCTCATGCTTTTAAGAAAAGGTTCATCAAGTCAAGTTGAAGTACGGAAGTAACCATCTTGCAAAAAATTGGGGCAAGAGATGAATCGAGTTACATCGCTGCTTCGTCTACTGCCAAACACATTCAGGATTGTTGATGTCCTTGTTACTTCCAGTTTCACCTTGACAAAGATGTCATGGACCATATTGAAAACCTAAATTGATTGAACCCCATATCCTACGTAAAAATTCGCAATACTTCAACTGTGCATCATTCGCATACATCCATGCTTTTCATTGGTTGCATTGCTCATTGCATTCTTTCCTTGAAAAAAAATGAACTTAATCATTGTTTGAAAGAAAAGAACACGCTTTACGGTGCCCTTACCGAACCCGTGCTACAGCTAGAGTAATGGGTGATGTAGAGGAGGTGCAAGGGCAGATCAAGGCCGACATGGAGGCCATGAAAGAGCAAATGGCCATAATGATGGAGGCCATGATGAGCTTGAAGAAGATAATGGAAGCCAATGCGATTGCAGTTGTCGCTACCAGAGCGTTGTTGCTAAGGTGAACCCAATGCTCCCATCTGGTTTGAACCAAATGAATCCTCCAACCTCAGATATGGTAGGCAAAGATTTGGGAAGTACGGGCGGCCCACATGATGTGCAAATTCAAAATGAGCACGCCTTCTCGCCTTGTGGCTTGCCTCCCAACTATACACCACCCAATGTGGCGTACACTCTTAGTGAGGATGTCAATAACTCCGCTCCCATGCTCATTGAGAGTCGACAACCTCATCATGCACATGTCTCTTAACCCATGGGGGAGACATGAAATACCCTACCACAATTTAGTCGACTTCGAGCCTTGCCTCGGATGTGCCACTAAAGGGCAAGGAGTTGGTGGTCTACCCCTGCAAAACACTTTGGAGGGCCTTCAGTATCACCCACAACCACACTTCTTGCATTTCACAGCGGGTAAAAACCCTCATGCTATGGCAGAAATGGGAAAGTTGGATCATCTAGAGGGAAGGCTCAGGGCCATTAAAGGAGGCGAAGATTATGCCTTTGCTAACCTAGAAGAGTTGTTCCTAGTACCCAATATCATCACCCCTCCCAAGTTCAAGGTGTCGACATTTGACAAGTACAAGTGGACTACTTGCCCCAAGAAACATCTAAAGATATATTGTCGGAAGATGGGTGCATACGCAAAAGATGAGGAACTGCTAATACATTTCTTCCAAGAAAGTCTTACTGGGTGTCATACCCTAATTTCATCTGGCGATCATTGTTTGATAGCCTGCAACCTTTGCTTGACCACTTCGAGGTACATAACACTCATTGTTAGGTAATCGATGAAGTTCCACGGCATGCCGGAAGTCGAAAGGGAGCATTGTCGCGCAATGCCGTAAAGAGATTATTGTGCAATCTGTAAGGTTTCGCGACATTACGGAAAGAAAATGAGTGTCGTTATGTAATTCGTAAAGTTCTGTAATGTTACGAAAAAAGAATCGGCAAAAAAGCCAAAATGGGGGTGCAAATAGCAATCAGGCCAACTTGGGCCTTCTAGGGTGTTCCAACAGAAGGCGGTGCCTTCTGGTGGAAGCAACCCAGCTCGCCTAGGCGAGCTGGGCGGCAACCACCTCCCTCTTTTCCCCTATAAATAGGGGAAAGAGGGCAGAGTAATTTCGTTCAGCCCTTCTGGTATTTAGAATTTTCTTGAAATTAGTGAGAAAAATTGTTTCCGTGAAGAAAATCCAAGCCGAGGTGCTTCCGTAATGCTTCCGAAACGTTTCCGTGAGCGATTTCGTGAAGATTCTTCACCGTTCTTCATCGTTCTTCGTTTTTCTTCGGTCTTCAACCGGTAAGTTCCCAAAATTGAACCTTTCAATTCATTCTATGTGCCCTTAGTGGTCCCCACTTGTTTCTCATGCTTTTATTTTCATTTCGTTTGTTTTCTGTACCCCTTTTTGACGTGCTTTAACCATTTATTTAAGCCGTTTTCTCACCTAATCAAGTAGTAAAATGAATTTCCACCGATCATTTGAGTTGTAATATCGTTTAGTCCCTGTTAAAATAAAATCCAAGCGATCTTTCACGTCGTAACCACGTTTAAAACCTAAAGAGGAAAAATAATAATAAAATAATCAAAATATCTTGAATAAAATAATAAAAACAAATCAATCGGACTCTTTTCTTTGAGATTTTTCTTAATTGAATTGACTAATAACCAAAGTGAAACTAAGGCTAAAATCAACTCACAAATCAAGCTTTGTCCATAAAAATCACCTAAAAGCCGTTTTAAGGTCCAACGCCTTAAACGGTCCTCTTTGCTTTTATTGGTTAAACGTGGACTTTCAAAAGCCTAGAGTCAACATGTAACTTTGTCACTACTTTCAAAAACCAAGAGATCATTAATGGTCCAATGCCTTAATGTTTCCCTCCCTTCAAAAGAATCAAAAGGTCGTTCAAATGGTCCAACGCCTTAAACGACTTTTGTTTAGTCAAAATATATCTTGCAAAAAACAAAAACAACTTAACTAACGTTCAGTTCTCGAAGAACTACGTAGGTCTGATTTCCTTATCACAATCGAGGAATACGTAGGAGCAAGGGAAACACCCTTGTCGACCACAAAAAGATAAAAAATACAAAAGGGCATAAAAAGACATAAAAAATGTAAAAGGAAAAATAAAACAAATTGAAGTCATATTTGCACACTTGATTAAAGGCTGCCGTCCCTTGTGACGGACGCGTGGGGTGCTAATACCTTCCCTGTGCGTAAATACAACTCCCGAACCTTTCACACTTAAAGTTCGTAGACCACACCCTTTCCGGTTTTTCCAACGTTTTCCTTGAATAAACGTTGGTGGCGACTCCACGCATTTTCCTTTCTTGGAAGACGCACCCGTGAGCCCCGCGTCGCCCTCTCGCTGAAGGGTAGGTTGCGACAGTTGGTGACTCCACTGGGGAATGTTTTTAGAGAGTTAGGCCAATCAATCAGTGTGCATTCCTTACCATGACTTCTCCTTTGTTCCTTTTTCTTAATTTTTTTCCTTATGTTCTTGTATATATAAACTCTTTGATGCTTTTAGTGTGTTTTTGAAAGGTATGCATGAGATAGATATTGATTCATTTGATGCACACAAACACTAACACTATTTGCACACACACTGAGTTGAAAAGGGGGCCCTATACCCGGGTCCATGGTAACATAAGGAGTGGAGGTTAATTTGTGGTCATGCTAGGTCTCCGACTTGCTTGATAACAGTGAACCTTCATCTAGAGTTTTTCTCTTTGAAAACATATTGTTGCTAGTTGTCCCTACTGTCGCAATATGTTTTTTCGAAGGGGATGATACTTCTAAAAACCATCAAGAGAGATATGACCACCTTGGGAGTTATCACTAAAAGCCTTTTAGTTCCTCCCAATTAGGTCCCTAAAATAGGGGCACGAAGCAAACACGCTGCGTGCCTTTTTTAAACACTGCCATGCATGTAGTCTAAAACGTCATGTACGCCTTTGCTGTATGATTATTCGTGGATATTGTCATACTATGTACATCTTCGTGTTGTGCCTTCTTTTTTCGCATCTGCATCATGCACGGGTTGCGTCTTAATCCCCTCACTTTGTCAAACCAATTGAGGGTCCGTGTCACCTTCTTAAATGCATACGTCGGGCGCCATGCTGCCTGAATGTTGTATCTAAGAAGGGGACAATTTCCCGGGCTCCCATATTCATAAAATGCATCTGTGTCATATGCATTTCTTCATACATTCATCCATTCCGCCCATGATAGATGTCGGAGTCTTGATTCGCACTGGGTTTTGTTTCACTTCAGTAAAACATGGGATTGAGTCAGGCATTTTTGCTTAAAAAGAGATTCTATCAAGTCAAGGTTAAGAGCCTAGGAGTCACCAGTCTGAAAGAGTTAGGGCAGTTGATGGGTCAGCTCCAGCGACAAGCTTTTCATAAAGCTTACGGTAAGATATGGGACCTAGCCGTGGCAGAGGTCTCCACCGAGGCCATTGCCTCCCTCGCCCAATATTATGACCAGCCGTTGAGGTGCTTCACCTTTGGGGACTTCCAGTTATCACCCACGGTGGAAGAGTTTGAAGAAATCCTGGTATGCCCTCTGGAGGGAAGGAAACCATACCTATTCTCGGGATTCTATCCCTCTTTAGCTAGAATTTCTAAGATAGTCCAAATCTCGATGCAGGAATTAGACCACAGAAACCAAGTCGAAAATGGGGTGGTTGGGGTACCAAGGAAATGTTTGGAAGCAAAAGCAAGAGTCTTGGCAGGTAAAGGCGAATGGGCCCTGTTCATGGACATCCTTGCACTTTTGATCTTCGGAGGGGTCCTCTTTCCAAATGTGGATGGGTTGGTGGACTAGGCAGCGATTGACGAAGAGGTGCAGGCCCTTAGGACAGAACTCAAGCAAGCTCAAACAGTCAAAGAAAGGTTCAAATCAGCAACTCTAAAAATCCGAAAAGAGAATACCGAACTGAGAGATGTAAATGTGGCTACCACCAAAGCCTTGGAACGAGAAACCAAGAGGGCTTGTAGGGAAGAACACGGCCGAAACAAGTTCCGAAGGGCTCTGTGGGGTAGCAACAGTGAGCTTAAACTCCGAAGAGAGGAAAAGGACCAATCACGAGTAGACAATTTGATCTTGAAAGATGAATTGAAGGCTTGCTCGAGGTCCAAAAGAAGTTTGTCTCAGCGGTTATGCGAGACAGAGACCAACATGTTAGCTATTATCACCAAGTACCAAGAGGAACTAAGTCTAGCCACGGCCCACGAGCATAGGGTGGCGGACGAGTATGCCCAAGTGTACGCGGAAAAGGAGGCTAGAGGAAGGGTGATCGACTCGTTACACCAAGAGGCAACCATGTGGATGGACTGATTTGCTCTTACCTTGAACGGGAGTCAAGAACTTCCCCGATTGCTAGCCAAGGCCAAAGCAATGGCAGACACCTACACCGCCCCCGAGGAGATCCATGTGGCGTCCCTAAATTAATGACTGGTTTAATAGTAATGATTTAAATAACAAAAACCATGGTAGATTTTTTTTTCTTCTTTTTCTTTTTCATTTCTTTCTCTTTTCACAATAATTAGGTTCAGAAGGAAAATCCTCACTATAGAGTCCTGAATGGCCAGTTCACAACTCTAATCGGAGTCATTTCTTTCTTACCACCCGAAATCTCTAAACTATTTTGCTGTTTCAAAAGGAATAATGTACCAGCCATTACTTTAGGTCGTCACGTGAAAATAAAAGAATAAAATACGGTCGATAAACTCTTTTACAAATAAAGTTGCTAATGCTTTCTTCTCAAATAACAAGATTGATCATAAATACATTCATCATTTAAAGTTGTCCAAAATATGGTAGTTTTACAAAATACATAGTGTCATCCAGAGCAAAGGTGTCCACAGTGGTGGCTTCAGCCACATGTATACAATCATCAAATTCCTATACAACAGGTCTACCCATAAAAAAACAAAAGAGTAAACCTAATAGTCAGTCCTAGATACACCCACCCGCAAAAAGTATATAAAACTAGTCCGAAGAGCTGTCCACTAGGATGAAGAGCCTCCGCTGATCGCCATCTCTCCAGGGCCACTATCCTCTGTAGAGTCTGCCTCAGATGCCGACATGACTTCCTCGGGAGAATCCACCTCAGGAAGTGGGCCCTCATCACCCTCTAAAAAGTCAAGAGCATCCACAGCAGGCTCGAGAGGTAGCTCCTCAAGATCCTCCTCAGGGTCTTCCTCGGATGACGTTACCTCAATCACTTGGACGGGCTCCACTAGATGATATGGTGTAGGCGTGGGTAGTATCCACTCCATAGTGCGCTAAAGCGTACGCGCGGGTTCACCTGGATGCACCAATGAAGTAGCCGTGAATCGGATCGTGCCCCGAAATCGGCACCTCGTGTTGCCTTCGAGGGTCTCCCAAGCTCCCTCTAGGCACTCCATCTCCACTCGATCATGGATTAGCTACGCCGCCATCACGATCTACAAGAAAGAAAAGAAAGGGGTAGACTCTTTCACGAGAATCTAACTACGCCGCAACACAATGCGTCTCATGACCACTACATGCAAGTAAAAGGGGTATCTCAAGGATTTTCATCCCTAGTAATCGATTACACAACCTTGGTAATCGATTACCAGAGGCCAAACTCGAATCACACAGCTTCAGGACATGAAAACCTGAAAAAGGCACTGTGTAATCGATTACACATACCTGGTAATCGATTACCAGTGACCCATTCCTCTGTGTAATCGATTACATAGACTGGTAATCGATTACCAGAGGCCTCCACAACCTGCTGCCTTCATTTCTAAGCTTGGTAATCGATTACACCCCCTTGGTAATCGATTACTAGAAGCCGTCATAGCTTCCTGACCTTGTTTTCAAGCCTGGTAATCGATTACACCCCGTGGTAATCGATTACCAGAGAACATCTTAGCCTCCTGTCTTCATTTTTAAGCCTTGTAATTGATTACCCACCCTTGGTAATCGATTACTAGAGGCCATAACCCATATATCACACAAGATTCACAGCTGGCCAGCCACCACACAAGCCTCCTTGCTTTGTGGTCTTTGTTCCTTTTATCTGTTGACTGCCAGGAGCTCGCTTGCTTAGGTACATCACAGGTTCTCACTGACTGGCTATGCCCGGGTTGGGTCGGGATTGGTCAAGCTTGGTTTTGGGCAATAGCACCCCACCTGACGTCCCCAAGGTCTCCTGACCCCCGTGACATATCTCCAGGTACCACTCTGTGGTCAACGAATAAAAGCAGGAAGTTTCACCCTTCTACACTTCCTCATCTCAAGCTTGTAGGATTATGGGGTACCCATCACATGTGGTACTAGGTGGCGATCGGGCAATGGTGCACAACAAGTTTTCCACATCCACAAATCGCGCATAAACCCACCATCCCTTGTTGCCCACCTGCAGCTGAGCTCACGTACTCCCACGTAGCCCATATCCTCATTTCTCTCAACACCGGGTCCCCATCAATCCTCCCAAGCTTCCCCAACATCCAAGTAAATCAACACTCAAATAGCACAAACTATCACAGCCAAGAAAATAGGGCAAAGGCAGAAAACTCTGCCCAAAACACCAACCAAAATCACAGCTTTTCTCACTTAAAGACCTCAGTAACAATTCCTTCGTTCCAGTTCGTTAACCGTTGGATCGACTCGAAAATTTTACTGGAAGTCTCTAGTACATAAGTCTACATTTGGACCGTTGGGATCTACTAGTAAACATCCAGAACTCATTCTGCATTACTCTTTCCACAACCAGCAAATACATAGCATTCTTCTGCACTTATGCAAAATTCTACTGCACAATTTCACAGCAAAATTCTGCATAAAGTGCAGATTTCGAAAACCACACTTCCTCTCATCCAATCTTGCCCAAATCAAATCCTACAAGTCTCAAAACATGTATCAATCATGTCTAAACCAAAGTCAAGCTTCAAAACACAGCAACACAAAATCTAGGTGTCCAAAACCCCTCAATTTAATAGATTTTCTAGGTTTGAGAAGTGAAATTGAGAATGAGGTAAATTTGAAGCAAACTCTCACCTCACACAAGTCTATAACATCAATTTAAACTTGTTCAAACTGGATTGACACCTAAAATTTCACCGAATCAAAATTTGACTCCTCAACACCCAAATTTACCCTAGAAATGGCTCTTTGTTCACTTTGGTCATTTGTTTTTCTCTCTAGCACAGCCCAAACTTTCTCATAAGTCCTAAATGGCATTTCAAGCTAGGATTAACTCATTTTAACCTCCATTTACCACAGAATCCAGATTTAACCTTCCAACTCTCAAAGCCTCACTCTTTTTCCACTCATAACACCACATTCTCACTTTCTAACCCTAGGTTAACCCTACCCTTCATCTCTAACAGTTTTCCATAAGCAATTTGAGCACATAAACATCATAAGCATCATCATAAAAACCCTAAAACAGAATGGGTATGTTTAACTCATCCAAACATGGCAAGTTCAACATGCTTTCAACAAGTTTCTTCACAAATAACTATCATGAAGCAGAAAACTAGCAAAACTACCCATCATATCTCCCAAAACCCCATACCCACGAAAATTAAGAGAGAAAGAAGTCCACCAAAACCTGAAATTTCGAAGTCCCACACGTAGAGACGCGCTTCACGACTCCGAAAATGCCCTCCTTTCGCGATTTGGAGCAGAAATGGGCACTAAAGGTTGAAGCTTTGTTGGGCAACAATGGTGGATGAGAGAAAAGAAGAAGAAGGCTGCGTGAGAGAGAGAGAGAGCTTCTGAATTTTCTTTTGGCTGAGTGAGGAGAGAGAACAGCTTTTGGTTTTAAAAAGGGTTTTCTCTTTTCCTATTATTTTATTTAAGCTATGCCACATGTCTCCATTTGAGTGGAGCAAAAGGGCCCACTTTCTCTTTTGATTGTGACCCATACTCAGCCACAAAAAGTGAGAAAAATCTGACCTTTAAAACGCTAAAATCCTGCCTCAGTTTGTGTGCCGTTTCTCTGGTTCCAGTTCCTCGATTTTCTCTGCGTCCGTCGGGGCCAATTTTCGAAAGTAATCAATATATATATCAAAATGCTCAGAATAAGACCCCGAGCGTGGTTCAGAGGTTGGTTTTGCTAAATTTTCAGTCACACGCAAAACGATGATTTTTAAACTAATTAATTAAGAATTAACCCATAACCTCTCAGTTATGGACTTCTCTTCCTTAATTAGCCTAACCCGCGTATCTTGCCTCCACTATTCCTACTTCTACCAAGAACATATATGCATATACACTGAATAATACTTATATATATATATATATATATATATATATATATATATATATATAATAATTCAAAATACATCGTTTTCAAAAATTCCGGGTAGAAATTTCTAGGATGTTACAATCCACGGACTTCTCAGCTATTGTCAGCATATGATAGACTTAATGGCCCATATAATTAGAAACCGCTAGGAAGTTTGTATTGTCGCTCAGATCTTGACTAGTTAAACTTTCTGAATAAAATGAGTTTATCCCACGTTTTTACTCCAAAGATCAATGCGAATTAAATCACTCCTGCATTTTATCTCTTGCATGCATTCATATAATGCATCGCATAAGCATCTCTTCATGGCATCATAATGAACATATCGTTCCTGCATTTGTCCATTATCATATTCCAACATCACATTTTGCATGAGTCATTGCATCATCATGCATATGCATTCAACATACTTTTTGTTCTACAAATTGCATACCTTTTGTTTTCATGTTTGCTTATGCATGATCCTTGCACTTTCCTTTACAAAACAAAAACAAAAAGGGAAGCATGAAAATTCATGATGCATTCTTAGTTGCATATATTCTGTACCATGAGCCAATCATGTTGGGATCATAAACCCGTTTCACTTAAAAACAAAATGATTGAGCATGGTACCTAATGCATGGTTAACTAGGAAATGATGTTTCTTCGGGCATCTTAACCTCATAATTACATTTTCCATGCATAGCATACGAATTCCCGAGTCTTTAATCTCTATGAAATATTGACAATCAGAATTGCCATTCCTTGGATTATGGGGTTGAACTAAGCTCATGCTTTTTCAAAAAAAGTTCATCAAGTCAAGTTGAAGTATGAAAGTAACCATCTTGCAAAAATTGGGGCAAAAGATGAATCTAGTTACATCACTGCTTCTTCTACTGCCAAACACATTTGTTACTTCCAGTTTCACCTTGACAAAGATGTCATGGACCATGTTGAAAATCTAAATTGATTCAACCCCATGTCCTGCATAAAAATTCGCAATACTTCAACTGTGCATCATTCACATACATCCATGCTTTTCATTGGTTGCATTATTCATTACATTCTTTCCTTGAAAAAAGAAAAACGAACTTAATCATTGTCATAAAAAAGAAAAGAATATGCTTTACGGTGCCCTTACCGAACCCATGCTAGAGCTAGCGTAATGGGTAACGTAGAGGAGGCGCAAGAGCAGATGAAGGCCGACATGGAGGCCATGAAAGAGCAAATGGCCACAATGATGGAGGCCACAATGAGCATGAAGAAGATAATAGAAGCCAATACGGTTGCAGTTGCCGCTACCAACGCTGTTGCTAAGGTAAACCCGATGCCCCTATTTGATCTCAACCAAATGAATCATCCAACCTCAAAAA
Organism: Glycine max; assembly: GCF_000004515.6. Taxonomy (NCBI): domain Eukaryota; kingdom Viridiplantae; phylum Streptophyta; class Magnoliopsida; order Fabales; family Fabaceae; genus Glycine; species Glycine max. The sequence goes on along the minus strand of NC_038249.2, from coordinate 7,431,601 downwards.
TATGGTAGGCAAAGATTTGGGAAGTAGGGGCGGCCCCCATGATGTGCAAATTCAAAACGAGCACGCCTTCCTGCCATATGGCTTGCCTCTCAACTATACGCCACCCAATGTGGCGTACACTCCCAATAAGAATGTCAATAACTCCACTCCTATACCCATTGAGAGCCAACAACCCCAAACTGATCATGCACATGTCTCTTAAACCGTTGGGGAGACACATGAAATTACCCACCACAATCTAGCTGACTTCGAGCCTTGCCTCGGATATGCCACTGAAGGGCAAGCAGTTGGTGGTATACCCCTACAAAACCCTTTGGAGGGCCCTCAGTATCACCCCCAGCTACACCTCTTGCATTCCACAACAAGTAAAAACCTTCATGCTATGGAAAAAATGGGAAAGGTTGATCTTCTAGAGGAAAGGCTCAGGGCCATTGAAGGAGGTGAAGATTATGCCTTTGCTAACCTAGAAGAGTTGTTCCTAGTACCCAATATCATCACCCCTCCCAAGTTCAAGGTGCTGGACTTTGACAAGTACAAGGGGACTACTTGCCCCAAGAACCATCTAAAGATGTATTATCGGAAGATGGGGGGCATACACAAAAGATGAGGAATTGTTGATACATTCCTTCCAAGAAAGTCTTACTGGGGTAGCTGTTACCTGGTACACTAACTTGGAACCTTCCCGAGTCCATTCTTGGAAGGACCTAGTGGTTGCCTTCGTTAGGCAGTGTCAGTATAATGTCTTCGGATAGGATGCAACTCTAGAACATGTGCAAAAAGGGGGCACGAATCTTTCAAAAGAATACGCCCAAAGGTGGAGAGACCTGGCAGCTCAAGTGGCACCTCAATGACGGAGAAAAAAATGATGACAATGATAGTAGACACATTACCAGTATTCTACTATGAAAAGATGGTGGGCTACACACCTTCAAGCTTTGATGATATGGTCTTCACCGACGAAAGGATCAAAGTGGGTCTAAAAAGAGGAAAATTTGATCATCATGCTATGATAAATGCCAAAAAAAAAACTGGGGCAAATGAAAAGGGTGAGAATGAGGGAGAAGCCCATGCTGTGACTGCCATTCCTATACAACCAAGTTTCCCACCAACCCAACAATGTCATTACTCAGCCAATAACAAACCTTCTCCTTTCCCACCGCCCAATTATCCACAAAGGCCATTCCTAAATCAACGACAAAGTCTGTCTACCGCACTTCCAATGACGAACACCACCTTTAGCACAAACCAAAAACACCAACCAAGAAATGAATTTTGCAGCGAGAAAGCCTGTAGAATTCACCCCAATTCCAGTGTCCTATGCTGACTTTCTCCCATATCTACTTGATAATTCAATGGTAGCCATAACCCCAGCCAAGGTTCATCAACCTCCATTTCTCTGAGAATACTACTCGAACGCAACGTGTGCTTGTCATGGAGAAGCCCCGGGGCGTTCCATTGAGCATTGTAGGGCCCTAAAGCGTAAGGTGCAAAGTCTAATTGATGCGGGCTGGCTGAAAATTGAGAAGAATCGTGTGTAAATCTTGACATTGACAAGACATGCCACACATGGGGCAATTTTGAAAGCTGTTGTTAGATGTCTCTAATGACTCATCAGGATTTTCAAGTTTGCACCATTATTGTAAACCACAGTTACAATGTTAAATGAAATGGATAAAGTTGATATATTTGTCCCTCATCCTCTCATAAACGAATCTTTGCTTATTCAACTTTCACCGGAATGTGGGTGCAAGCCATTGGTCTGTTTGCTCAAGTGACCTGTGCTCCTGAGTTTGGACTTCCAAGACCGTTCAATCAGAGATTACTCGTCTTGCACGTTGGTGGGGGTGCCGTAAAACAACGAGTAAAGTTCGAAACAAATAAGTTTCAAAATAAAAATAACAAAAAAGAGTTCAAAAAGAAAAAAAGCATTTGATTGACTGTGTTTTCAAGATGTTCATGTGACCTCATTTTATCATTCTGGAAAGTTTGTCTTTTTAGAGAGAAGTGAGTTATCAAGAATAGGATGTTGGACAAATGGCCTCAATTACCTTAAGAAAATGGGGGGTTGAATTAAGATACAAAGACTATTCCCCAATTAAACTTTCACTCTCTCTTTTCGGATTAACAATGCACCCTTAACATGAACATTGTACAACTTTCCATTACATTGCATTGTTTCATAAAAAGTCCGTATTTACCAAATTTCACGACAAATGTTGCATGCATCTGCATCCCTAAAATTCATGTTAACTGCATAGATTTCCTACAGCTAATGTCCAATCTTTTGAATTTGGAATGACCGGCCCTCTCAATGAGTCAATCTCTTGCTTTCTCATAAGGGCGGACCCTTGGGTACTAGTACCCTCACCTTCAGAGGACTGCACATCCTCACTTTCAAAGGACTACGCGTCCTCGCCTTCAGAGGACTACACGTCCTCCCTTTCAGAGGGCTACACGCCATCGCCTTCAAAAGGCTGCACGCCCTCGCCTTTAGAGGGCTATGCATCCTCATTTTCAGTGTGTTCCATATCCACACCTTAATAGAATTTAGGGTCCTTTGCCCTTAGATGCTTAACCGAGACTTGTGCTCCCGGTTAAGGGGCCAGTAGTTTCCTTTTATTAGTTCTTGGGCCACCCCCTGATATTGGAGGGCGACCAACTGTGCGAGCACAACTAGAAAGGGAGGCTATCACGCAGCTACTATACATACCGGGGCAAGATTTCACCCGGGCCGCTGCAAAGAGACGAGTGTGGATCATGCGCGCCAACATGACCATTCTTACACAAATATAGATGACGTTGCTACTTAGCAACATTCTGCCCAGACCGCAATGTCGATCTCCCCTGTGGAAGTATCAGTTGGTCTATGTCATTCCGACATAGGTAAGTATGCATGTGGCTAAACTGATTTCTAATGTCATCTATTATTTGCAGGGATCGCGCCCGTAAGACACCCAGTGGACCCGAAGAAGTCCAACAGGGCCCTGGGGTTTCTAGCTCTAGTTACGGGCCTCTGTCAGTCCTACAGGGTGCCCGTCCCCCCAGCAAGTTCATGCCATCGTGACATAGGTATGTAGGCACATCTCTCAACTGATTTCTGATGTCATCTATTGTTTGTAGGGATCACGCCCGCAAGACACCTTGTGGACCCAGAGAAGTCCAACAAGGTCTTGGTGTTGCCAGCTCTGATTATGGGCCTCTGTCGGTTCTACGGGGTGCCTGTTGCCCCCAGCAAGGTCATCAGGCCTCCTACTAATCGAGCTTTCATCAAGAAGTATTGCGCCCCCAGGTAGGCGCAGGGCGAAACACCCCAACAGCCTAGGGATGGCCTACAGCGGGCAACAGATGCACCGCCACCACCTCTAGAGCTCACCTCAACTCATCCACAAAAAGGTTAGAGTGTTGCCAACGGCACATGGCCGACCAATAGGCGACCAAGTCCAAAGCCAAAGGTAAGCAAAGTACTAGGTCCGTGACCGACAAGTCATAAGGCATCCAGCTCAAGACATTAAAGAAGCGCTACTAGGAGGCAACCTAGTACCTTTTAAATCTCTGCTTGTTATTTGATCACTTTTAGTTTCTCAAGTCATAGCAAGACACACCTAGTTGCTCATGATCCTAGGAATTTAAATAAAACAAGCACAAGCTCGCAAGGTAGTCATACCTCACAAAATATATATATGTATGTTTAGGTAGTGAAAATACCTTAGATATGCATGTATGTAAACAAAAAAAAAATACTTCACAAAATATATATATGTATGTTTAGGTAGAAAGATACCTTAGATATGCATGCATGTAATATATATATATATATATATGTATGTATGTATATATATGTGTGTGTGTATGTTTAGGTAGAAAGATACCTTGGATATGCATGTATGTAGCAAAAAATACTTCACAAAATATATATATGTATGTTTAGGTAGAAAGATACCTTGGATATGCATGTATGTAGCAAAAATACTTCACAAAATATATATATGTATGTTTAGGTAGCAAGATACCTTGGATATGCATGTATTTTGCAAAAATATCTCACAAAACATATATATGTATGTTTAGGAAGCAAGATACCTTGGACACGCATGTATATAGCAAAATACCTCACAAAAATATACGTATGTTTAGGTAGCAAAATACCTCATGGGAAAAAAAGAGAGCAAAAAGAGCGAGCAAGAAAAGAAAAAGAAGGAAGAAAAAAAGAAAATAAAAAAAAATAAAAAATTTGTCTAGCTAAAAATCAACATGCTTGTGAAAGGAGATAATTTCCAACTTTTCTTTGAAAGAATTCACTGATCATAACCAGTTTTTTGAAAAATTTGAAGGGTAAATGCTGTGAAAATTTTTCTTAACACCCAAGATAGACTCGGATGAGTGCACAAATTGATAAAAGAACATATTTTGGAAACACGGGGTTGACTAAAATAGAGGAAGTGAATCCTGAGCCCTAGCATCACATGACCATAAAAGTTTGACACTTGAGTGTCCACATAGGTGCATGCATGACTAGTTTTGCATAAAATTTCCTAATCATCATTGTTGCATGTGTGTCATGGAAATAATGTGGGACATCCCCTTTATCCCTGAACCATTGAACCAAACCAAACCTTGACATATATCATGTCCAGCCGTGCTACAAGCCTTGAGCCAAAATCCCAAACCTTGACCCAGGTTGAGAATGTCAATCCTTGCCCTCAGAAGAAAACAAGAAGAAAAATTCCCAATCGAAGAGTGGGAGAAAGCAAAAAAGGAAAGAAAATTCCCGATCAAAGATCGAAAAAAATAGAAGAAATATACAAAAATGTCTTTGGACCAGACGACATCTGAACAAATACAGAGTTATCACCAAAGTAAATATGAAAAGAAAGGAAACCACTACCTAAAGTGGTCCTCTCCCTTTGATTACCAACCAAAATCCTGTGCGTCGGTGACTTGTTCGCCTCGCGCTAAACAAAAGCAGAAAAGAAAAAGGCCAAAAACACTCAAAGCCAAATTTCCCACCAAAATTAACCCATTCCTGAGAAAAAGTCCTATTGATCCATGATCATGCATGTAATCTTTGATTTGATAGGAAATGATTTGCAAAATCAAGTCATGACATACCTATGGTTCGGAATTAGGATGAAACACTTATCTGTGTGAGATTGATACACTTTGAGTGATTTTCTTCTATTTTTGTTGAACCTAGTGTTTCCTCTAAATGGTCATTTAGAAATGAAATGCTAACATCCAAAATCTCATTTGTGGTTATGAAAAGATTTCATCAGCATACTCCCCTTCCCCGGTAAACACATTGTTTTTCATCCGAAAAGCATATGTTGCTTTGATTAGTTTGAAGTTTTCTCTCTTTACTAAAGCATGTTCACATTTTAGTGAAGAAAACACCGAGACTATTTTTAGTCTCACAAGTTATCCATTACTAAGCTGGTCTGAGTTCCTCATTGAGGATACGTAGGAGCAAGAGGCTCGCTTTTTTCGGCCGCCCCCACAATTTCTGTCATACTGACACTGGAGTCACGTGACATGCGGAGATACCCGAGTGGTTATCCGTTTAAACTTTCTTTTGCTATCTCTAAGACTCAAAGCATGATAGCACGTAGAGACTAACGTCGTCTTCTGCACCATTTGTCAATCGCGGCCAACAAGCCCGTTGACACACGGAGATTTACGTCATCTTCCGCGCAGACAATTTCTGTCATATTGACACTGGAGTCACGTGACATGCGGAGATACCCGAGTGGTTATCCGTTTAAAACTTTCCTTTGCTATCTATAAGACTCAAAGCATGATAGCAAGTTGGGTGGTAAACGCGCAGAGACAGATTTTGTGCCCTTTATCATTTAGGAACAATAACCTGAGTAGGTAAACACGCAGAGACAGATTTTGCGCCCTTTATCATTCAGGAACAATATCCTCAGTGGGTAAACGCGCAGAGATAGATTTTGCGCCCTTTATCATTCGGGAACAACAAGCTGAGTGGGTAAACACGCAGAGACAGATTTTGCGCCCTTTATCATTCAGGAACAACAAGTTGAGTGGGTAAACACACAGAGATAGATTCTGCGCCCTTTATCATTCAGGAACAATATCCTTAGTGGGTAAACGCGCAGAGACATATTCTGCGCCCTTTATCATTCGGGAACAACAAGCTGAGTGGGTAAACGCACAGAGACAGATTCTGCGCCCTTTATCATTTAGGAACAACAAGCTGAGTGGGTAAACGCACAGAGACAGATTTTGTGCCCTTTATCATTCAGGAGCAGCGAGGCGGGTGATAAACGCGCAGAGATAGATTCTGCGCCCTTTGTCATTCAGATTTCGCAAGTTGGGTGATGAACGTGCAGAGACAAATTTTGCGCCCTTTGTCATTCAAAAACAGCAAGTTGAGAGGTGGGCGGGGACAAATTATGGTCATTCCACACACCTTTTCACCAGCCAGAGGCGATCGTGTCCGGTGGCACACAGAGAAAAATTATGGTCATTCTGTGTCTCGATCGTGTCCAACAAAAGGCAGAGACAAATTATGGTCATTCTGCGTCTTGTATCAACTGAGTGGAACAAATTCAACAGTATCAGGATGATTGTTGGTACTGATCATTTTCAAATTTTTGCAGGTTCCGCTGGCAGGGAGGTTCACTGGCCGAATGGTGTTTCGCTCGAACGAAATTAGTGTCTTATCTTTACTTCCCTTTAATCTCCAATAAAAGACAAGTAAAGAGGGGCAACTGTCATACCCTAATTTCGTCCGGGGACAATCCGTTGTTGGGATGCGACCATCGTTTGACCACTTCGAGGTACTTGGCACCCATCTTTAGGCGATTCGTGAAGTTCCGTGACATGCCGGAACTCAAAAGAAAGCATTGTAGCACAATCCGTGAAGTTCCGGGACATGCCGAAAATTAAAAGGAAGTGTTAGTGCGCAATCCGTAAAGTTCTGTAACGTTCCTGAAGGCAAAAAAGGGGATGACTACGTAATCTGTAAGGTTTCGTAACATTACGAAAAAAAAACAAGCATCATTACGAAATTCGTAAAGTTTCGTAACGTTATGGAAAAAATCACCAAAAAAGAGCAAGAGGGGGTGTATTTAGTAAAAATGAGGGTGCAAATAGCAACCAGGCCCAACCTAGCTCGCCTGCGCGAGCTGTGTGGCAAGCTTCTCCCCTATTTTCCTATAAATAGGGGGAGAAGTGAAAGGAAAAAATGTTTAGCCCTCCTGGTAATTCGAGATCACTTGAAATTAGTCAAAAAAATTGTTTCCGTGAAGAAAATCCAAGTCGAGGCGCTTCCGTAATGTTTCCGTAACGTTTCCGTGGGTAATTTCGCGAAGATTTTCAACCGTTCTTCGTCGTTCTTCGGTCTTCAACCGGTAAGTTCCTGAAATCGAACTTTTCAATTCATTCTATATACCCTTAGTGGTCCTCATTTGTTTTCACGTGCTTTTATTTTCATTTCATTTACTTTCCGTACCCTCTTTTGACGTGTTTTAGTCATTTACTCAAGTCATTTTCTTGCCTAATCAAAAAATAAAATAAATTTCCACCCATCATTTGAATTGTAACATCCGTTAATTTCTGTTAAAATGAAATCCGATCGTTCGGTCATGTCGTAACCACGTTGGAAACCAAAAAGAGGTAAAATAATAATATAATAATAAAAAATATCTTTTAGTAAAATAAATCAAAAAAATCAATCGGACGTTTTTCTTTGGGATTTCTCTTTCTTAAATCGAATCGACTAATAACCAAAGTGAAACTAAGGCCAAAATCAATTCATAAACCAAACTTTTGTCATCGCCTAAAAAAAGCCATTTTCAAAGGTCCAACGCCTTGAAATAGTCTTTTCCGCTTTTATTGGTTAAGAGTAGATTTCTAAAAAGCCTAAAATCAATATGTATCTTTGTTACCTCTTTCAAAAATAAAGAAATCATTAATGGTCCAATGCCTTAATTTTTTCTCACTTATCAAAAGAATCGAAAGATTGTCTAATGGTCCAACGCCTTAAATGACCTTTCATTCAATAAAAACTAAAAAATAAATTAACCAAAACGCTTTGTTCACAAAAAAACTACGTATGTATGATTTCCTCATCGCAATTGAGGATACGTAGGAGCGAGGGAAACACCCTTGTCGACCACAAAAAGATAAAAAATACAAGAGGCATAAAAAGATATAAAAACATAAAAAAGGGAAAATAAAACAAATTGAAGTCATATTTGCACCCTTGATTAAAGGCTGTCGTCCCTTGTGACAGACGCGTGGGGTGCTAATACCTTCCCCGTGCATAAATACAACTCTCGAACCTTTCACTTAAAGTTCGTAGGCTACGTCTTTTGTGCTTTTTCCGACGTTTTCCTCAAATAAACGTTGGTGGCGATTCCGCGCGTATTCCTTTCTTGGGACATGCACCCGTGAGTCACGCGTCGCCCTCCCGCCGAAGGGTAGGTTGCGACACCTTGGAACAAGAAACCAAAAGGGCCCGTAGGGAAGAACATGGTCGGAACAAATTCCGAGGGGCTCTATGGGGCAGTAACAGCGAGCTTAAGCTCTGGAGAGAGGAAAGGGACCAATCACGAGTAGACAGTTTGATCTTGAAGGTTGAATTGAGGATTTTCCTAAGGTCCAAGAGAAGCTTGTCTCAACGGTTATGCTAGACCGAGACCAACAAGTTAGCCATCATCATCAAGTACCAAGAAGAATTAAATCTAGCCACGGCCCACGAGCACAAAGTGGTGGACAAATATGCCCAAGTGTACGCGGAAAAGGAGGCTAGAGGAAGGGTGATTGACTCGTTACATCAAGAGGCAACGATGTGGATGGACCGATTTGCTCTTACTTTGAACGAGAGTCAAGAACTTCCCCGATTGCTGGCCAAGGCCAAAGCAATGGCAGACGACTACTTCGCCCCCGAGGAGATCCATGGACTCCTCAGCTATTGTCAGCATATGATAGACTTAATGGCCCATATAATTAGGAACCGCTAAGGAGTTTGTATTGTCACTCAGATCTTGATTAGTTATAACTTTCTGAATAAAATGAGTTTATCCTGCATTTTTACTCCCAAATCAGTGCGAATCAAATCACTCCCACATTTTATCTCTAGCATACATTCATTTTTTACGTACTTCTCACGTTTGGTTTTTTAGGAAAAACGCCATAACTAAGCGCGCCCCAAGGCATCCCTATCGCACCAAATCAGTGGGTGACCAAGAGGAAGTACAGGAACAGATGAAAGTCGACATGTCCGCTTTGAAAGAGAAAATGGCTTCCATGATGGATGCCATGCTAGGAATGAGACAACTAATGGAGAATAACGCGGCCACCGCCACCGCTGTTAGTTTGGCTGCCGAAGCAGACCTAACTCTCCCAGCTACCACGCACCATCCTATCCCAAATGTGGTAGGACGGGAAAGAAGCACACTGGGGCACGTTAGCAACCCCCATCTGGGGTACAACCGAGTAGCTTACCCCTATGGATTACCACCTAATTACACACCACCAGTCATACGTGATAACGCGGGTCATGTCCCTCCCCCCATTCTTGAAGGGGAGCCTCCTTGACAATCGTACGAGGTCCACGAGGATCGTCGAGAGCATGCCCAAGGAGACATCGATTCCTACTCTTCGTTCCCCGTCGAGGGGCCGGCACCCAATGCACTACCTCAGCCAAACCTCACGGGAGAACCTCAAAACCACCCAACACAACCAATATTTTTGTCTGCAGGGGGGAAACTCGATCTCATCGAAGAGAGATTAAGGGCTGTTGAAGGCTTTGGCGACTATCCGTTCGCGAACATGACTGATCTTTGCTTAGTGCCGGACGTCGTCATCCCCCCGAAATTCAAGGTACCTGATTTCGATAAGTACAAAGGGACGACTTGTCTTAAGAACTATCTCAAAATGTATTGTCACAAGATGGGGGCGTATTCCAGGGATGAGAAGTTGTTGATGTACTTCTTCCAAGATAGCTTTGCGGGGGCAGCGGTCATTTGGTACACTAATCTAGAAGCTTCCCGCATCCGCACTTGGAAGGATCTGATTACCGCCTTCCTAAGGCAGTATCAGTACAACTGTGATATCGCTCCCGACCGGACTCAGCTATAGAACATCGTTAAAAGGGAAAACGAGTCCTTTAAAGAGTACGCTCAGCGTTGGAGGGACCTGGCAGCGCAAGTAGCCCCTCCCATGGTGGAAAGGGAAATGGTTACCATGATGGTAGACACCTTGCCTGTGTTTTACTGTGAGAAATTAGTGGGCTACATGCCCTCCAGCTTCGCAGACTTGGTATTCGCCGGGGAAAGGATCGAAGTGGGCTTGAAGAGAGGGAAGTTCGATTATGTCTCCTCCACAGGTACCAACGCTAGGAGGATCGAAGCAACTGGGGCAAAAAGGAAGGAAGGAGATACCTATGCCATCACTTCAACGCCTACATGGATCAAGCCGCTGCAGATCTCCCACGGTACCCATCAATATGCACAACATTACCCGAGCTTCTCAGCTTGCGCCGGGGACTCCTCCAACTCAGCGGCCGTACAACCTAGGGCACTTGCGCCCATCCAGAGGGAGGCCCCCCAAGCTCCGGCTCCAACCCCGACTCGCTCGGCCGGCAATGCCCACTTTGGCATCGGTTCCAACGCGATAAGGAACTTTCCCCCGAGGCCAACTCAAGAATTCACCCCGATCCCAATGACGTATGTAGACCTCTTGCCATCCCTCGTCGCCAACCAGATGGTTGTGATATCTCCCAGAAGGATCCACCAGCCTCCTTTCCCAAAGTGGTATAACCCTAACGCAACCTACACATACCATGATAGAAGTCGGATGGCTGACGTTTCAAGAGGACCGGCCCAACGTAAAGACAAACCCACTTTCCAATCATGGAGGGGGAGCTGTTAATGCCATCGAGTCGGGTAGGCCACGCAGGTCCAAACCTCTGAAGGACGTGACGACCCCCAGAAGGTGTATCTACGAGGCCCTACAAAAGGGGGGCATAATTCTCCGCGGTGGGCACGAGAAAGATTCCTGTTTGATGCATCCCAGCGCGCCACGTAACATGGAAGCATGTTTAGCAGTAGGAGACCTGTTGCAACAAATGATAGACCAAGGCTGGCTGGAAGTCGGCGATGAGGGGGGTGAAGAGCAGCACATATGCATGCAATCCGCAGATGAGGAAGGTCTTAGAAAGCCTAAACCTTTGGTGATACATTTCACCAGGGACGCAGCTCCCCAAACGCCCCAACACCCCTCGGTAGTTAGACTTATTCCATTTTCATACAAAAACAGCCACGCAGTGCCGTGAAGGTACGCGCCTCCAAGCAAAAGGAAGGAAGGAGCCATCGACATCAGCTCGCTATCGGCCAAAGTAACCAATATCATAGGGCTGAGAGGCATGACCCGCAGTGGTTGCGTATTCGCACCCCCTGACCTGACGACATAGCCCGCATGCTAAAGGGAAGGGAAGGATGACGGAAGGACAAAATATCAAAGTGATTCCTGCTCCGGACGAGGATGTTCCAATGAAAGGTCTTTCTGAGAGAAGGGATGGTTGTCACAAGAAAAAGGTATCGCTCGAGGAGGTCGGCGAGTTCCTCTGCGTCATTCAACAAAGCGAGTTCAAGGTCATTAAGCAACTCAACAAAACCCCGGCTAGAGTCTCTCTTTTGGAACTGCTCATGAGCTCTGAGCCTCATCGAGCTTTGCTAGTAAAAGTCTTGAATGAAGCTCATGTAGCCAAAGACATCTCCGTAGAAGGCTTTGGGGGACTCGCCAATAACATCACAGCCAACAACTACCTCGCCTTCCCTGAAGAGGAAATCCCTACTGAGGGAAAATGACATAACAGGGCTTTGCATGTGTCAGTCAAATGCATGGACCACGTCATGGCCAAAGTACTCATCGATAACGGCTCCAGTTTGAACGTGATGCCCAAAAGCACGTTGGTGAAATTTCCGTTTAACGCTGCCCCGTACAGATAGGGCCTCATACCTGCCAGGTTACGTTCCAAGTGATGGATATTAACCCGACTTACAGTTGTCTTTTGGGGCGCTCGTGGATCCACTCAGTGGGAGTCATTCCCTCTACAATCCACCAAAAGCTGAAGTTAGTAGTGGAGGGGCATTTCGTCATAGTATCGGGTGAGGAAGACGTCTTGGTAAGTTGCCCTTCCTCTATTCCATATGTGGAAGCCGCAGAGGAGTCGTTGGAAACAGCTTTCCAATCTTTTAAGGTAGTGAGCATTGCCTCTATAGATTCCCTCTCTGGGCAGCCTTGCCTATCTAATACGACAATGATGGTGGCTCGGGTGATGTTGGGGTATGGCTACGAGCCCGGAATGGGTTTGGGCAAGAACAATGGCGGCAGAACTAGCCTGGTAAGCACCAGAGGAAACCGCAGGAAGTTTTGGTTAGGCTATAAACCTACGCAAGCTGACATAAGGAAAAGTATCTCGGAAAGGAAGAACAAAGGCCAAAGCCCATGGTTGGGACAACGAGCCGATGGGGCCCCGCCCTGCCACATCAGTAGGTGCTTTATAAGTGTGGGTTTAAGACACGAAGGCCAAGTCGCTGCGATATGCAAGGATGACTCCCCGAGGAGATCGGATTTTGTACGGCCATGTCCTCCTGGTTTCCGACTAGGAAACTGGCGAGCGGAGGAACGCCCAGACGTTTACGCGACAAGCATAATGTAACCCTTTGTAGCTTTAAAACTCTACGGTTGGGCCTAGGCTTTAGAGTTTCCTTTTGTTAAGGCATTATGTCTTTTGTTCTTGAAGTTATAATATAAATATCTTTCTTCATCTGTTCCTGCGCCTCTACCCATTCTCATTCATTTGCATGTTTATTTCTTTATGCTTAAAACGCCAGATCTGACGACGAGTCCCTCGAAGGTACTAATACCTGGGACCCGACCGTCAATTTCGAGCAAGAAGCGGGTCGGATGGAGAGTGAAGAGGACGAGGATGTGGGGCTTCCCCGAGAGCTGGAGAGGAAAATCGCTTAGGAGGACCAAGAGAGTAGGCCTCATCAAGAAGAGACAAAACTAGTAGACTTGGGAACCGGCAGTGGGAAAAAGGAAGTAAAGATAGGCACGAGTATGACCGCACCCGTCCGTGAAGAATTAATGGCCCTGCTAAAAAACTACCAAGACATCTTTGCCTGGTCGTACCAAGATATGCCCGGTTTGAGTTCTGACATCGTACAACACAGATTACCTCTAAATCTTGAGTGTTCCCCGGTAAAACAAAAGCTGAGGAGGATGATGCCCGAGACGTCCTTAAAAATAAAAGAAGAGGTAAAGAAACAATTTGACGCTGGCTTTCTAGCTGTCGCTCGGTACCCGGAATGGGTTGCCCACATTGTACCGGTCCCTAAGAAGGATGGGAAGGTACAAATGTGCATGGATTATCGGGATCTAAATCGAGCCATTCCCAAATACAATTTCCCTCTGCCGCACATCGATATCCTCGTGGATAATACGACCAATTTTGCTCTGTTTTCCTTCATGAACGGGTTCTCTGGCTACAACTAGATAAAAATGGCGCCAGAGGATATGGAAAAGACTACCTTCGTCACCCTGTGGGGGATGTTCTGTTATAAACTGATGTCCTTTGGACTCAAGAACGCCGGGGCAACCTATCAGCGGGCTATGGTGGCTTTGTTCCATGACATGATGCACCGAGAATTGAGGTCTATGTAGAAGACATGATCGCCAAGTCTAAAACCGAGGAGGAACACCTTGTCAACTTGCAGAAGTTGTTCGACAGGCTTAGGAAGTATCGATTGAGGTTAAACCCCGCTAAGTGCACCTTTGAGGTCAAGTCAGGGAAATTACTGGGTTTCATTGTAAGCCAGAAAGGGATAAAGGTGGACCCCGAAAAGGTGGAAGCCATCCTTGAAATTCCAGAACCGTGTACCGAGAAGCAGGTCCGAGCTTTCCTAGGGCGTTTGAACTACATTGCCAGATTCATATCATAGCTTACCGCTATCTATGAGCCGTTGTTCAAGCTCTTACGCAAGAACCAATCCGTCCGCTGGAACGAGGACTATCAAGAGGCGTTTGGAAGGATCAAACAGTGCCTCATGAACCCTCCCGTGCTTATGCCACCGGTGCCCGGAAGACCTCTCATCTTGTATATGATGATTTTGGATGAGTCAATGGGGTCTATGTTGGGGCAACATGATGAGTCCGGGAAAAGAGAGCGCGTCGTCTACTACTTGAGTAAGAAGTTCACGGCCTGTGAGATGAATTACTCCTTGCTGGAAAGAACATGTTGCGCTTTAGTCTGGGCATCCCACTGTCTAAGACAGTACATGCTGAGCCATACCACCTGGCAGATATCCAAAATGGACCCGGTCAAGTACATCTTTGAGAAGCCTGCTCTGACAGGGCGAATCGCCCGGTAGTAGGTTTTGCTATTCGAGTTCGATATAGTCTATGTCACCCAAAAGGCGATAAAGGGAAGCGCCTTGGTGGATTATTTGGCTTAGCAGCCTCTCAACGACTATCAACCCATGCATCCCGAGTTCCCGGATGAGGACATCATGGCCTTGTTTAAGGAAAAACTAGACGAGGATAGGGACAAGTGGATCGTGTGGTTTGATGGAGCGTCAAACGTTCTAGGCCATGGCGTTGGGGCAGCGTTGGTCTCTCCGGACAATCAATGTATACCTTTCACAGCCCGGCTGGGGTTCGACGGCACCAATAACATGGTTGAATATGAAGCATGCGCTCTGGGCGTCCAGGAAGCAATTGACTTCAACGTAAAGCTACTCAAGGTGTACGAAGACTCAGCGCTGGTGATTCACCAGCTGAAAGGGGAATGAGAAACTAGAGACCACAAGTTGATACCCTACCAGGCCTATATGAAGGAATTGGCTGGTTTCTTTGATGAAATCTCCTTCCATCCAGTTCCCCAAGAGGAAAGTCAAATGGCGGATGCGCTTGCCACTCTAGCGTCCATGTTCCAGCTGACACCGCATGGAGACCTACCGTACATTGAGTTCAGGTGTCGTGGCAGACCTGCACATTGTTGTCTGGTGGAAGAGGAGCGGGATGGTAAGCCTTGGTATTTCGATATCAAGCATTACGTTGAAAGCAAAGAGTACCCACCAGAGGCTTCCGACAACAACAAGAGGGCGTTGAGGAGATTGACGGCTGGCTTCTTCTTGAGTGGAAGCATACTATACAACAGAAACCATGACATGGTTCTGCTATGTTGCGTGAACGCTAAGGAAGCTGAAGGCATGCTAGGAGAGGTCCATGATGGCTCTTTTGGTATGCACGCTAACGGGCACGATATGGCATGGAAGATCTTAAGGGCGGGTTACTATTGGCTCACCATGGAGAGCGATTATTGTCTCCATGTGAGGAAGTGTCACAAATGCCAGACGTTTGCAGACAATGTCAACACTCCACGCTTGCCTTTGAATGTCTTGGTCACACCATGGTCGTTTTCCATATGGGGAATAGATGTGATTGGGGCCATAGAGCCCAAAGCTGCGAACGAACACCATTTCATCCTAGTGGTGATCGATTACTTCACTAAGTGGGTGGAAGCCGCGTCATACGCTAGCGTCACCAGGAGTATGGTGGTCAGGTTCATTAAGAGGGAGATTATCTGCCGGTATGGTTTGCCGAGGAAGATCATCACGGACAATGGCACCAACTTGAATAACAAGATGATTGGGGACATGTGCGAGGAGTTTAAGATCCAACATCACAATTCCACACCCTACAGACCGAAGATGAACGGAGCAGTGGAGGCAGCCAATAAGAATATCAAGAAGATTATCCAAAAGATGACCGTGTCATACAAGGATTGGCACAAGATGCTCCTATTCACATTCCATGGTTACGGAACCTCAGTGCGCACATCAACCGGGGCAACACCGTTCTCGTTGGTATATGGAATGGAGACTATGCTACCGTTTGAGGTGGAAGTCCCATCATTAAGAATCTTGGCAGAGTCCGAATTATAGGAATCGGAGTAGGCCCAGGCACGTTTCGATTAGCTTAATCCCATAGAAGGCAAGCATTTGGCCACCATGAGCCACGGGCGTTTATATCAGAGACGAGTGAAGAACACTTTTGACAAGAAGGTACGCTCGCGCAGGTTCAGTGAAGGGAACTTGGTGCTGAAGAAAGTCTCCCAAGCTCTGAAAGACAACAGAGGAAAGTGGGCCCCGAACTACAAAGGGTCTTTCGTTGTAAAAAGGGCTTTCTCCGGAGGGGCCCTGGTGCTCACCAACATGGATGACGAGGAGCTACCCTCACCCGTGAACTCCGACGTTGTCAAGCGATACAATGCTTAAGATCTGGGGCAATTAAGGAAGTCGCTGCTTGTTTTTATTTTTGTGTGTTCTTCTTGGTTTCCCCCAAGGATTCCTATCCACTGTAATTTTCTCATCGTAGTCTTTTAAAAGAACATAGGGTTGAGGTTTCGATCCTCGCTTTGTGCTTTAAAAGATGCGAAGTATTTGACGACCTGAGCCTTTTCACTTAGTCCATAGGATGCCCCGAGCGCTTAATTGAAACCGAACCCGGCAAGCCTTTTCATAGTAGGAGGGAATGTGCCTCTTCCTAAGGGCACTCTTCAGATCATTCCAATACTCTACTAGAGTATCCCCATGAATCCTTCGTTCCCTAACAAGGGAAGTCCACCAATAGAGGGGCATACCCTTGAAAGTTAAGGGCGGCCAATGGAACTTTTCTCTCTTCGCTAATATGATGGCAAGCAAAGATTTGTTCAACCTTCATTTCCCAATCTAAGTAGGCCTCAACATTATCTTTTCCATGGAAATATGGGAGGCTAATGTTAACCTCTTGAGGCCTTCTATCTTTTTCTCTTCTTTGGGAATTATGTTTAGTATGTGAACTATAGGAATTATGTCCTCTTTTTATTTCTTTCGTTACTTTTCTTCTTTCTTACTCTCTTATTTGTTCTCTTTCATCTTGATTTATTTCTACCCTCTCATTTCCTTTTTTCTTTTCTCTCTAGTTTTTCTTTCCATAACTTTAGGGAACTCAACTCATCTAAGATTCTAGATAGAGGATCCTTATGACTAGTACCCTCACCATCTTATGTTGGGGGTTTGTATAAGGTAAAAGCTAGGGTTTAAAATTACTCAAGATAAGAGTTATAAGCAAGAAGAAAGTATTATGTAATTACATGATAAACTAGGCGTGACTAGTAAAGAAAATAAGCTATGAAAGTAAGCAAGAAATTAAAGTGCAAGAAATGTAAACTAGGCGGATCCTAGGACTATTTGGATGACCGCATTTAAGGTTCCCAACAAAACACTCACTATCCTAAGGGAAAATTGCCTAAAATTATTACACGGAAATGAAAGTTTGGTAACCTAATGGAGGCTCCCAACACACTTCCAATGAAAGGCCTTTTTGTTACAAAACTTGAAAGCAATGAAGGTAAGTAAATTGGCAATTACAAAATTACAAAGCAGTCCTCAATTTTGGTGGTTGTTCTCTCTTTGGTGATTCACTCAATTTGGAGTGCTTCTTAGTCCAATAGCTCTTAAAATAGTTGGCCCATTGCTTCTTGACTCGAATTCTTCAAGGGAAGGCACCAATCCTCCTATCCAATTCCCTATATGGCAACCCACAAATAAGGAAAAAAAGAGATAAGCATTGACAAAAGACCAAAAAATGAACTGATAGCTAAACCAATAGAGTTTTAACAAGACAAATTTTCAAGGATTATTCAACAATTAAAGCAATGAAAAGCAATCTAGGACTCAAAGAGAAACATAGAATGGCTCTAGAGTAGAGTAAAAAAAATTAAAAAATAAGACTCAAGACACGTCTAGTTTTGGCACTTGTTTTCAGACTAATTTTCAATTGAAATTTCAGAACTAAGATTGGTATAAAACAACACTTTTTTTTTGACATTGATTTTCCTTCCAACTTGTGTGATTTTAATTATTTTTTCCTTTTATCCAAATCACTTGGTTATTTTTTCCTAATTTTGGTCTAGATGTCTAGAAAATTCAGTAAAACATTCAGCTCAAAATTTGTGGAGACCAATTCATAGTATTTTTTACAAGTCCGTATGTTCAAGCTGTCAGCACTAGCGATGTCAACCTAGAAATCAAGACTAGTGTTTATGTTGCTTAAGGCTTGGATAATTACAATTTGTGTTTGCTTATTGATGCAATCCTACCCCACAAGGGCATCATATAGAAGACTCCAAGACCTTAGGGTTCTCATGAGCCTTAGGGTAGATTTCGGGCCCATGGGCTAAGTATGAGCCCGCTTGTCTTTGTACATATTAAGATTCTGGTTTCATTATTTTTTGGCCTTGTATTTAGGGCTCCACAATATAGGTAAGGTACCCTAGAAATGTAGGATTTTTCAGCCCTTGTATTTTGGGCACCTAGACTAGTTTTTGTATTAGGGGTAGTTTTGTAATTTCATATGCATTAAGTGAATATTTCATGTGTGGTTGGAAATAAATTTAATTGGATTGGGAGAAGCCCAATCCAATTAAATTTTAGAGGGGGAGGTGAGCATTTTCTTGCTACACCCCATTGCCACATCATATAGTCACACTTTGTGCATGTCCTTCATGCTTTACATGCCTCATGACACCTAAGCACACTTAGTGGAGAATCTTGGACTTGATCTTGGATTAGTGGGCTGAACCATAGCTAAAATTCACTAATTATAATTAGTGAAATTTTGGCTCCAAAATTTGTCTCCACAAATTCAATTTCAAATTCAAGTGAAATTTGAATAGAAATTCAAATTTCCCTCCAATTTTGTGTGACACTTAGGCTATAAATAGAGGCCATGTGTATGCATTTTTTTTCAACTTTTATCATTTGAAAATTAAACTTCAGATTTCAGAGCTCTCTTAGAGCACAAAATTTTGTGCTCTTCTCTCCCTCTCCCTTCATTCATCTCCTTCTTCCTCCAAGCTCTTATCCATGACCTCCTATGGTGGTGAGCTTCTTCTAGACTCATCTTCTCCTTGAAGTGGCGTCTCCTCTCTCTCTTCCTTCTCCATTCCACTGCCATTCATCTTCCAAAAAAGCAAAGGAATCCATTGATGAAGAATATCCTAGGCCTACAAGCTCCAATGGAGCTTACATCAATTATGCTCAAATGTCTTGAATAACACAATTCAAGAGAGTTTAAGACTTATTTTGATTCACAATTCCAGCCACAACTCAGCACCACAACTCAATTTCTTCATAGGCATCATATAGGAAACTTAGAAAACAAAACAAAGTTCAACAACAAGACTACTTCTAGGAATTGATTTAGAACACGTTATGAACTAAAAAACATGCATGAATTAGACTCAAAATTCAAAACATAGGCTAAGAATGACAAGAATACATGAAAAAAATGTATCTAAAATTTAATCAACAAAATCAAAATTCAACACAAACTTAGAACATGATGTGACAATTATTATTACTAAACATAACTCTAAGACAACATGGATTAAGTGATTTACACTTAGATTTTTATGTTTTTTTTTCTAATCAGTATTTTGGAAGAAAATTTAGATCTAAAGTATCAGCACTGGAAGATTATGATTTAAAAATGATAGAACCAAAAATCAACACAAAAAAATGATTCAAGAGTATATCTATAAAATTTGAACCATAGAAATGCAAGAACAAGTGTAGATCTAAGATTTAATCAGTTTATTTTTTTGAATCTACTCTAAACAACACCAAATCACAAGACAATGGAGGATATTCATGGAGAGAAAGATGAAGAACAAGGAATTAAAGTGAATTGACCTAACAAAAAGATAGAGGAAGTAAAAGAACATCACCTAGATGAAGATGGTCTAATACCACATATTGTAGCTCCATGTGGAGCTTGTAGGGCTTGAATCTTCTTCATCAATGGAGTCCTTTGATTCTTGAAGATGAATGGCAGTGGAATGGAGAAGGAAGAAAGATGATTGGAGATGCCAGCTCAAGGAGAAGATAAGTCAAGAACAAGCTCACCACCAAAGGAAGCCATGGATAAGAGCTTGAAGGTAGGAGAAGATGAGTGGAGGGAGAGGGAGAGAAGGAGGACAAAATTTTATGCTTCAAATGAGGTCTAAACTTTGGAGTGTAATTCTCAAATGATCATAGTTCAAAAACTTACACACACATGGCCTATATTTATAGCCTAAGTGTCACACAATGAAACCTTAATCTAATATGTACAAAGATAAGTGGGCTCATACTTAGCCCATGGGCCCGAAATCTACCCTAAGGCTCATGAGAACCCTAGGGCCTTCTCTTGCATCTCTGGCCCAATCTTCTTGAAGTATTCTATCCAATGCCCTTGGGGAGTAGGATTGCATCATTACAGTCCTGACTTGAGTGTCGTGATTATAGAATGTAACATGACAGTAGGGTTGAGGTCTCTGATTCTAACAAAGTTGGGGCATACTTTTCCATGAAAGACAACAATGTCTGACCATTAAAATGTCAAAGGTTGAACAGAGCGATGGATGTGGTGTGGTTAGGGCGGCTGGTTACATATTTCACTCTGAAGCATTGGGCTAAGGTGAAGAAAGAGTTAATGGATTGTGGGGGTAGGTTCTTGTGCCATGTCAATGCCAGCCCTTTGAGGGAGATGGGAAAGACCTTGTGCATGATGGTTGTTAGACTATTGGCAAGCATACCAATTGTCGTTATAGGTTACACATTTATAAAAGAGTTCGTCTCCACAGAGACTTGAGCTTACTTAATTCATTCGGAATAAAGGTTATCAGTTCAATAGTTATGTACAAATTTAATTGATTGTCATTGGTTTTGGTTCAACTATCTAAAGATAACTTAAAATAAAAGAAGAATGAAAATAATAGATTTATGGAAATAACAAAATTAACGGAAATAATTGAATTCAGTGCATTGGAAACAATAATAACAACATAAATTAATTCAAGAAAACACAGGATTGGATTTCATCGTTCGTACCCTTAGTATCCTAATAAGATTAACATATATGAATCATTTTCTAACATTACTGATGCACACATTAAGTTATGCCAAGTCGACCCCTCCCACTTGGAACCTAAGAATATTTACTAAATTTTGATCCCTCGCATATGCAGTAAATACCCCAGCATTACAATTATATTCTGGTGCTTTTTTCAATTAAAATGTTATGCACTATTCCTAGTGATCAAATATAATCAACCATTATGAGTAGAATGTTAAAGAATAAAATCATTCAGTTCAAATTCTGATATTTCTTTTCAGTCTCACTTAAAATCCAATTTCATGACACTAGTGATCAAATATAATCAACCATTACAAGTAGAATGTAATCACCAATAATTAGTAGAAAAAACTCATACATATATAATATCAAACAGGATACATAAGGGTAAAAATATTACATCAAATCCTTAAGAAAAACTAATTGACCATTGCACAGAGCACAAGACTAACAAGAGAAATAATGAAGGATGTGATCCACGATCACATCTCTGCAGCGCCTCGACTCCTCTTTTCCTTTTCTCCTTCTTCCAAGATCTTTTTTTTTTGTTTTTCTCTCTTTCTGGTTCTACTGGGATATTTTCTTTCTTCAACATGCATGGCTATTTATAGAAAGCAACCAAGGAGAGCAGACAAATTCGCCCGAGCGAGCTGTAGCTCGCCCAGGTGAATTTGTTGCTTACTGTTGAAGGCATCCACTCGCCCAAGTGAGTTGCTTGCTTAGGACTGAAGTAAGATCTTTAGCCTAGGTGAGCTAGTTGCTAGCCTGTTTTGCGCAAAATTAGGGTACAATGCCCAGGGCACAAAATTCCATAGCACACCACAGTGCCTATTTCGGGAAAAGAGCTCTGGAGGCAGCAAGAGGAGCAGCTTTTGTAAAGATACCTAGGTTTTGTAATCTCATTATTATTGTTAGGGTTTCTTCACTAATGGCTGACTAAACACCTTTGTTGGGGATTTCTAAAGAACAAATGATCTAATTATTTTAATATCTAATTGATTGTTTTTCTTGTGTTCAATGCTTCTTTCAGTGCTTAAATTTTGTATGCTCTTGGTTTGATCAACCATTTGTGTGCCTAATTAGGTGATTTTAACATTGGGAAATGTATTGTTGTCTTAGAACTTGAATGAAGTGGAATTGAAACTTAGTCTTACAAGAGGGATCTGTAGATTAAGTTTTGGTTTTAAGTATGCTATTACAATAATGTTGTTTGGTCTAAGTCTAGTCCAACAAGAGGGATCTGAGGACAAAGCTTAGGCTAAATTAGTCTAAACTTTCGTAAGCTATTTAAGCTATGTCGCAACCTACCCTTTTGCGGCATGTAGAATATTCCAGATTCGGGAGTTGTATTTACGTTTGTCTCAAAGGACAACAGCCTTAATTTTAGCATTGTGTGAAATTGTGTACCTAAACTTTTATTTCTTTTTTATTTTGAGGTCGACAAAAGCGGGACTCTTGCTCCTACGTACCCTTCATTGAAGAGGAAATCAGACCTACGTAGTTCTTTTTAAAGGGGGAATCAAGCGATTCTTTTTACTTGGAAGGTGGTCCTTTTAAGGCGTTGGACCTTAAAATGATCCATTTTACTTGGTGAGAAAAAATGAGGCATCGAACCTTAAAATCCTTTTTAGTGATTTTTTGTGGACGAGCTTGACTTTGCGAGTTGATTTTAGCCTTAGTTTCACTTTAGTTATTAGTCAATTCAATTAAGAAAGAAAAATCCCAAAGAGAAACGTCCAATTGATTTTTTTGGTTTATTTTACTAAAAGATATTTTTTGATTATTATATTATTATTTTACCTCTTTTTGGTTTCCAACGTGGTTACGGCATGACCTGACGATCGGATTTCATTTTAACAGAAATTAACGGATATTACAAATCAAATGATCGGTGGAAATTTATTTTATTTTTTGATTAGGCGAGAAAATGACTTAAGTAAATGACTAAAGCACCTCAAAAGGGGGTACGAAAAGTAAATGAAACGAGAATAAAAGTACGCGAAACAAATGGGGACCACCACGGGTACATAGAATGAATTGAAAAGTTCGATTTCGGGAACTTAACGGTTGAAGACCGAAGAACGACGAACGACGAACGACGAACGACGAAGAACGGTTGAAAATCTTCGCGAAATCACCCACGGAAACGTTACGGAAGCGCCTCGGCTTGGATTTTCTTCATGGAAACAATTTTCCTCTCTAATTTTAAGTGATTACGAAGTACCAGGAGGGCTGAACCCTTTTCTTCTTCACTCCTCCCTCTATTTATAGGAAAATAGGGGAGGAGCTTGCCACCCAGCTTGCCCAGGCGAGCCAGGCTGCTTCCTCCTAAAGCCAACCGCCTTCTGGAGGAACATCCTGGAAGGCCCAAGTGGGCCTGGTTGCTATTTGCACCCTTTTTTTTTTTACTAAATACACCCCCTTTGCTTTTTTTGGTGATTATTTTTCCGTAACGTTACGAAACTTTACGAATTTCGTAACGATACTTGTTTTCTTTCCGTAAGGTTAGGGAACCTTATAGATCATGTAATTACTCCTTTTTAGCTTTCGGAATGTTACGGAAACTCATGGATTGCATAACAATACTTCTTTTGATTTCCGACATGTTACGAAATTTCACGGATTGTGTAACAATGCTTCCTTTTGATTTCCAGCATGTTTCGGAACTTCACGTATTGTGCAACAAAGGGTGCCAAGTACCTCAAAGCGGTCAACCAAAGGTTGCATGCCATCAAACAATAGTCCCCGAACAAAATTAGGGTATGACAGTTAAGAGGAAAGCAAAGATAAAACACTGATTTCGTCCGTCTTCGCCCTTTCTGTGATTGGTCTATGATGACTTCCGTTTCTCCTTCTTCTTTCTCTGCACAACACAAAACAAACACAAACAACAAAAAACGCCAATAACATAATATACACAAATACACATGTTAGGCGAAGGAACCAATCGGGAAAATAACAAAAAACCATATTTCCCAGTCACTGGAGGCTCTGCGCTTGATAACGGAGGACACATGAATAGTGCTAGGCAATCAAATCACGGTGCTCCGAATAGGACGGTGGAGGATACACGAACAACGCTAGACAATCAATTTGTGGGGCTCCGGACTCGATGGTGGAGGACGCATGAACAACGCTAGGCAATCAATTCATGGGTCTCCGAATAAGATTTGAGAGTGGACGATAGAAGAACAATGCTAGGCAATCAATTCGTGGGGCTCCAGACTCGATGGTGGAGGACGCATGAACAACGCTAGGCAATCAATTCATGGGTCTCCGAATAAGATTTGAGGGTGGAGGATAGACGAACATGGCTAGGCAATTAATTCGTGGGGCTCAAGACTCGATGGTGGAGGATGCATGAACAGCGCTAGGCAATCAATTCATGGGTCTCCGAATAAGATTTTAGGGTGGAGGATAGACGAATAGCGCTAGGCAATCAATTCGTGGGGCTCCAGACTCGATGGTGGAGGACGCATGAACAACGCTAGGCAATCAATTCATGGGACTCCGAATAAGATTTGAGGGTGGAGGATAGACGAACAGCGGTAGGCAATCAATTCGTGGGGCTCCAGACTCGATGGTGGAGGATGCATGAATGACAATAATTTCATGGGGCTCCGGATAAGATTAGAGGGTGGAGGATAGACGGACAGCGCTAGGCAATCAATTCGTGGGGCTCCAGACTTGATGGTGGAGGATGCATGAACAGAGCTAGGCAATCAATTCATGGGTCTCCGAATAAGATTTGAGGGTGGAGGATAAACGAAAAGCGCTAGGCAATCAATTCGTGGGGCTTCAGATTCGCTGGTGGAGGACGCATGAACAACGCTAGGCAATCAATTCATGGGTCTCCGAATAAGATTTGAGGGTGGAGGATAGATGAACAGCGCTAGGCAATCAATTCGTGGGGCTCCAGACTCGATGGTGGAGGACGCATGAACAACGCTAGGCAATCAATTCATGGGTCTCTGAATAAGATTTGAGGGTGGAGGATAGACGAACAACACTAGGCAATTAATTCGTGGGGCTCCAGACTCGATGGTGGAGGACGCATGAACAGCGCTAGGCAATCAATTCATGGGTCTCCGAATAAGATTTGAGGGTGGAAGATAGACGAACAGCGCTAGGCAATCAATTCGTGGGGCTCTAGACTCGATGATGGAGGATGCATGAACGACAATCAATTCATGGGGCTCCGGATAAGATTTGAGGGTGGAGGATAGACGAACAGTGCTAGGCAATGAATTCGTGGGGTTGCAGAATCGATGGTGGAGGATGCATGAATGACAATCAATTCATGGGGCTCCGGATAAGATTTGGTGGCGGGACCGAATGATTCACCGGGTTCTTTCACCTAAAAAGGCGAACATGCTTTAGCAAGGAATAATAAATCATTCTTGAGAGTACCATGTCTTAGAGAAACAATATACCCATGCCAAAAGTAATTTTCCTTGCAACCGAAAATGAAGGGTAGGATGTCAACATTTATATTTTAAATGAACATTCAGGGGAAACGTCGGGTCAGACTGAAACTGGGAATAAAATCACTCATTGTGTATAAAAACTCACACAAGCAAGTGTTTGACCCTAACCCTAAACCATAGTTGCACCATGACTTTATTTTGCACATCATTTCCTATCAAACCAAAACATCACACGCACGATCATGGATCAATAGGATTTTCTCGAGGGTAGTGTTTTTGGAGAGGAAGCTGGGTGTGTCGGTCTTTTCCTCTTTGTTTATGAGGGGTGGGATATCGCCAGTCGAGAGCGACTTTGAATGGAAATCCCAAAGGAAGAACCACTTCAAAAATGGGTTTTCCTTTGTCGGCAGCCATTTACCCTGCCGAAAATTCATCTGGTCAGAAGATCTTCTGTTCTCTTTCCTGGTTTCCTGTATTGATCGGGAATTATTCTGTTTTTTTTATCCTTTTCTTTTTACTTTCTTCCGATCTTCGATCGGGAATCCTTCTTTTCCTTTTCTTTTATTTCTTTTCATTTCTTCTTTCCGATCTTTGATTGGGAATTCGGGTTTTAGCATTCGTTATTCGCTCTCCCTTGAGGAGATTCTGCTGCCCTTTTCTTCGGGGGAAAGGATGAGGATTCTTTTCATGGGCCAAGGTTCAAGGTAGCTTAAGGTTGTGTCTCAACATGGTCTTTTTATCGTGCGAGCCCGATTTTGATATCTAGGGCAAAACAAATTTGTGTGTCAAGGTGTCAGTCTCAGGTTGCATTTCCATATTATTTCCACGAGGCACGCGTAACAATGATTAGTTGGAAACAACGTGCAAAATTAGTCATGGCTACAGCTAGGTGGGTACTCAAACATCCAGATTATGGCATTATGATACTAAGGCTTGGGATTTACACAAGTAGACCCAATATTTCCAAATTATGTTCTTTCATTGGTTCAATGAATCCATCCATTCTTATCTCGGTTATTCCGGAAAATAAACTCTTAGCGTCAGTCTCTTGTTTCCAAAAGATATGTTTGCTCACTATGAATGATTTATGCTTCCTATGACCATAACATGCCGACCTTCGAGGTCTTTCTTTCTTTTTCTTTTTGTTTCATTTTTTATGTTTGCAAAAACTATACATCCATCACCATCTGTGAGAAAAGCTTTTCTTTGTACACCTACATTCCCATACACAACAAACATTTTCTGTATACACACGCATTAAAAACTCTTTCTCTTTATATCAACATGGTCTATATAAAAACTCTATTCTTGTTCAAAGGTTTCTTTTTCGTTTTTTCAACATACACTCGTGGTTTATACAAAAATTTCTTTATATACACTCATTGCTCACACACAAGAATTTCTTTTCACGCATTATTTACAAACACACAAAATCTTTCCATACATTTTTTTCTTTTACATATAAAAAACTCTTTTCTTTTCTTTATATATAGACACGACATTTGTTCACAACGCCTCTTTCTTTTCCAATTCTTGGCGTTATCATGATTTTTTGTTCGTTTTATTTTTAGGACGACGTTCCTAAAGGAAAACTCTACAAGGTTCCGGAATTTCAACAAACATTATCGACAACAACGAAGTAAGCATTAACAGAACAGTCCAAACAACATGTATGCACAAAACAAAAGACAATCGAAAAAACAAAACAAATGTTAGTCCCTCAAGTTATAAAAATAAAATGATATGTAACAGATAAAAGAGGAAACATAAAAGAGAATATGCATCTGGGGATCCCCAACTCATGATTCACCGATACTGATAAAAAAAAATGCTAGCCGACTCTCCTCATCCATGCAGGCCTCATTCGCGTCGCCGGGAGCCTCTGTGGGTGCCTCCCCTGCCTGAGCCTCAGGCCAATCTCTGGGCCATGCGACCTCCGCCCTGAACTGATCTGGAGTAGGGCACGCAAAAGAAGCGAAACCCTGGCTCTACTGACTGAGGCTGAGCTGGTAGAGACATTCATGGATCTGCAGCTGCCCCCTGTGGTTGGCCACCTGCTGGCGAATCAAGTGTTGTAAATACCGCTCCATGCCAAATGACCCAGCTGGATCAGCCTGATGAGGTGGTGACGATGCGTCTGCGGCATGCGGTGCATCACCCTGCGCTTGTCTAGGCGTGCAATACTTGTCAATGAAGGCCCGGGTGATCGGTGGTCGAATCACCTTACTAGGTGTGATGGGAACCCCGAATGACTGGCTGAGACCCGTGATCAATGCTGGAAACCCCAAGGCCTTGTTAGACTTATCCAGGTCTAGAGGGTGCCTAGTAGGTGGCATACCTGCAAATAAATAAATGGCGTCAGCGATGAACTGAGCCACATGGACGCTCATCCGTGAGCAGCAATGTCATCCACATCTGAGTCAAGGTGGTCATGCTGGTGCGCATGATCCGCACCCGTCTCCCGGCAGCGGTCCGGGCAAAATCCTGACCTGGTATGCATAACAGCTGGGCGATGGCCTCCTCATCAAATTCATCGACCCGGTTCCTTCTCCAACTAAACTCGCACTCCTGGCCCCCCTGATTGAACTTGCGCGGGCGTACCTTCTTGTCGAACGCGTTCTTTATCCTTTGTTGATATAGGCGCCTATGGCTCATGGTCGTCAAACGCTTACCTTCAATAAGGTTGAGTTGGTCGTAGCGTGTTTGTGCCCACTCTGATTCTTCTAGGCCCGATTCCTCTAGTATCTTCTAGGAAGGGACCTCTACCTCAAATGGGAGTACCGCTTCCATCCCATAAACCAAGGAATACGGCGTTGCCCTAGTAGAAGTTCGTACCGAGGTTCGATATCCATGCAGGGCAAAAGGCAACATCTCATGCCAATCTTTGTATGACACCGTCATCTTCTGAATAATCTTATTAATATTTTTATTTGCATCCTCCACAGCCCCATTCATCTTTGGTCGATAGTGGATGGAGTTATGATGCTGGATCTTGATATCCCCGCACATTTCCTGCATCATTTTGTTGTTCAGATTGGTGCCATTGTCAGTAATGATCTTCCTAGGGAGTCCGTATCGACAAATCAGTTCCTTCTTTATGAATCTGACCACCACACTCCTCGTGACATTGGTATAAGAAGTCACTTTGACCCATTTGGTGAAATAATCTATCGCCACGAGAATGAAGCAATGAACATTCAAAGCTTTGGGTTCGATGGCCCCAATGACATCTATCCCCCACATGGAAAAAGGCCAAGGGGCAGACATGACATTCAGAGGATGTGGCGGAACATTGACATTGTCCGTGTACGCTTGACATTTATGGCATTTCGTTACATGGGCGCAGCAATCGCTTTCCATAGTGAGCCAGTAATAACCTACTCTAAGGATCTTCTTGGCCATAGCATGCCCATTGGCATGTGTCCCAAATGAACCCTCGTGGATTTCCTCAATCATGTAGTTCGCCTCTTTGGCATCTACACATCGCAGGAGGGTCATGTCGTGGTTTCGTTTGTACAGGATGGTACCACTCACAAATAAACCAGTAGCTAATCTCCTTAACGTTCTTTTGTCATTGTCGGAAATCCCTGGTGGATATTCTTTGTTCTCGACGTACTGTTTGATGTCGAAATACCACGGTTTCCCATCTCGCTCTTCCTCTATCGCACAACAATGTGCCGGCTTGCCCCGAGATCTGAATTCAATGTACGGCAGATCCCCGTGTGGTGCAAGTTGAAACATGGATGCCAAGGTGGCCAATGCATCGGCCATTTGGTTCTCTTCCCGAGGTATGTGGTGGAAAGAAATGTCGTCAAAGAATTTGGCTAACTTCAAGATATGAGTTTGATAGAGTATAAACTTTTGATCCTTTGTTTCCCATTCTCCTTTCAACTGGCGTATTACCAAAGCCGAGTCTCCATACACTTTGAGTAGCTTTATGTCAAAATCAATGGCCGCTTGAATCCCAAGGGCGCACGCTTCATATTTGGCCATATTGTTCATACAATCGAAACCTAGCCTGGCCATGAAAGGAATACATTGATCATTTGGGGATACAAGGACTGCCCCTACTCCATGGCCCAAAGAATTAGACGCCCCATCGAAACAAACAATCCATTTGTCTATATCCTCATGCGTCCGCTTTTCTTCGAATAGGGCCATGATGTCTTCATCTGGGAACTTAGGGTGCATCGGCCGATAATCTTGGAGGGGTTGTTGGGCCAAATAATCTGCCAAGGCGCTCCCCTTTATCGCCTTTTGGGTGACGTACACAATATCGAATTCAGATAGTAGTACCTGCCACCTAGCGATTCGTCCCGTGAGGGCCAGCTTCTCAAAGATGTATTTCACGGGATCCATTTTGGAAATAAGCCGCGTGGTATGACTGAGCATGTACTGCCTAAGACGATGTGACGCCCATACCAAGGAACAACACGTCCTTTCCAACATTGAGTAATTCATCTCACAGGCGGTAAACTTCTTGCTTAAATAGTAAATGGCTTGTTCCTTTTTCCCAGAGTCATCGTGTTGACCCAACACGCACCCCATAGACTCGTCTAATACAGTCATGTACAGGAAAAGAGGTCTTCATGTTACAGGTGGCATGAGCACCGGGGGATTCGTGAGGCTCTGTTTGATTTTTTCGAAGGCCTCTTGGCAGTCGCTGTTCCACAGGACTGCCTGGTTCTTACGCAATAGTTTGAAGATGGGCTCACAGGTAGGGGTGAGTTGCGAGATAAATCTCGCGATGTAATTCAACCTGCCCAGGAAACCTCGAACCTGCTTCTCCATGCGTGGCTCTGGCATTTCAAGAATGGCCTTCACTTTCTCGGGATCTATCTCTATCCTTTTCTGTCTCACGATAAATCCCAATAACTTCCCCGATTTCACCCCGAAGGTGCACTTGGCGGGGTTTAGTTTCAGTTGGTATTTCCATAGCCTTCCAAACAGCTTACGCAGATTGACAAGGTGCTCGTCCTCGATCTGAGATTTGGCAATCATGTCATCTACATAGACTTCTATCTCTTTATGCATCATGTCGTGGAACAACGCTACCATGGCACGCTGATAGGTTGCCCCAGCATTTTTCAGCCCGAAGGCCATCACTTTGTAGCAGAATGTTCCCCATAGGGTGACGAAAGTAGTCTTCTCCACATCTTCGGGTGCCATCTTTATCTGATTATACCCTGAGAAACCATCCATAAAGGAGAAAAGGGTGAACTTGGCTGTATTATCTACCAGTATATCAATGTGTGGCAAGGGAAAATTGTCTTTAGGACTGGCTCGGTTTAAGTTCCGATAGTCTATGCACATTCGTACTTTGCCGTCCTTTTTTGGGACCGGGACAATGTTGGCTACCCACTCCGGGTATCGAGCTACAGCCAAGAAACCCGCATCAAACTGCTTTCTCACTTCTTCTTTAATTTTCAAAGACATTTCGGGTCTCATCATTCGTAGTTTTTGCTTAACCGGGGATGACTCAGGATTCAATGGCAAATTATGCTGCACAATGTCGAGGTCCAGACCTGGCATGTCTTGGTACGACCATGCAAAGATGTCTTGATATTCTTCAAGAAGGGTTATCAAACCTTGGCGGATAGGTGCGGTCATACCGGTTCCTACTCTGGTGAAAGGACGTCCTCTTCCTCTTCTTCATTTATTGTTTGACTTACTTCTCGGTCAAAATCGATTATCAAACCCTCGTTGTTATGATCCTCAAAGAATCGACCCTCACATCTATACCATTCAAGACAAAAAACAAAAACATACAAAATGATATGAGAAAAGGTGGGATCGCAAGAATAGATGAAACGAGATCTCTTTGTTATTTAATAAGGTAGATTTCACAAAACAAAAGAGAAAGGAATCTATAGCCTCTAATTACATTGAATCAGCGGTATAGACTTCCAACTGGCTCATCACGCGCCAATTCCCCACTTCGGAATTGGGATGGCACGGTCGTACGAAACTTGGCGGATCTTGTGGAGACTCCTCTCCTATTGCCGCCACCTCTTCCTAGAA
This sequence comes from Glycine max, assembly GCF_000004515.6. Classification (NCBI taxonomy): domain Eukaryota; kingdom Viridiplantae; phylum Streptophyta; class Magnoliopsida; order Fabales; family Fabaceae; genus Glycine; species Glycine max. The sequence continues at coordinate 7,400,177 of NC_038249.2, read as the reverse complement.
CATTATCCCGACACTTGTGAAACACTGGCTAACATGGCCGGGCCATGCCCTATCTGCCCAGAGTCTTGACGGTGCATTCCTTCTTCCCGGTTTCCCGGGTTCATACCCTAACCCATATTTGTACGGGTTCCCCCTAATGTCGACCACATCGGCATTCCCGTGGCTCTCCTTGCTCAGACCCATTCCGGGCTCATAACCGTGCCTGAGCATTACCCGTGCCACCATTAGGGCCGCATTAGAGAGACAAGGTAGCAACAAACTCATTTCCACAGAGGCACAACTCACCACCTCGAAGGATTGGAAAGTTGTTTCCAATTATTCTTCCACTGCTTCTACATATGGTGCGGAGGAGGGGCAGCTCACCAGCATATCTTCTTCGCCTGAAACTATCACCAAGAGTCCACCAACCGCGAATTTCAATTTCTGGTGAAGCATCGAAGGGACCACTCCTAGCGCGTGAATCCAGGGTCTCCCCAAAAGGCAGCTGTAGGCGGGATTTATGTCCATCACTTGGAAAACCACATTGCAAGTGTGGGGGCCTATCTGAATGGGAATGTCGATTTCCCCCATCACCTCCCGCCGACTACCATCAAAGGCTCGTACTACCATCGAACTTGGCTTTAGATGTGACGCATTAAAAGGAAGTTTCTCCAAGGTGGTCTTTGGCATCACATTTAAACTTGAACCATTGTCGATGAGCACCTTAGCGACGACATGGTCCATGCATCTGAAAGACACATGTAGAGCTTTGTTGTACCCTCTTCCCTCGACGGGAATCTCTTCTTCCGCGAACACGATATAGTTATTGGTAGTTATATGATTAACAATGCCTTCAAAACCCTCGACTGAGATGTCGTGTGCTATGTGGGCTTCATTGAGGACCTTTACCAATAGTGCACGATGAGGCTGAGAGTTTATGAGCAGTTCGAGCAAAGAGATCCTTGCCAGAGTTTTATTCAGTTGCTCAACTACTTTAAACTCGCTTTGTTGGATGAGACGAAGAAACTCATGAGCCTCTTCCAAGGTCACCGCCTTTCCTTGAAGACCTTCTTTCTTTTCAGCTCCTTTTACCATCAGGGGATCCACTTCTTTTGAGGGGGTGGCCACGTCTGCGGGCTCTTGGATCATGGGTGCTTTCCCCTTGGAGGGAAATTACGTCAAGTGAGGGGGAGCGAACACCCGGCCACTACGGGTTACGCCACTAAGGCCGGTAATGTTGGTCACCTTGGTTAACAAGGAGTCAACCTCGGTTGCAGCCCTTTCTCCAAAAGTGGGAGGGGTATACTTCCATGGAACGACCTTATTGCTTTGGTAGGAAAACGGCGTTGGCTTGGGCACTTTCGGGGGGTACTTGGATCTGGAGCCGATCACATTCCTAGTGAAACATATTACTAGGGCTTTGGGGGTTAGGGGAACCTTCTTTTCTGCCGACTGCATGCAAATCTGTGGTTCTTCCCTATTTCCCTCGGACACTTCGAGCTACCCCCAGTCCATGAGCCGTTGAAGTAACTCTTCCACCGCGGGGCAGGTTTCCATGTCGTGTGATTCCCTGAGATGAAACAGACATTCATCACTTTCGCCTCCGCCACGAGAGACCATGCATGTTGCCTGCAACGACTGGTAGATGAATCGTCTAGACGTAGCCGCATCTTCTAATCTCTTTGACCCTGATGGCCTATCCATTTCGATGGTGTTTACGCTAGCCCCTCCATGACTGGCTATTGGATTGGTTTTAACATTGGGGCCCTCCTCTTGGAATGATAGCCAACCGGCCTTTATTAGGTGTTGCACCTTATACTTGAATGGCAGGCAAGAGTCAATGTTGTGTCCGGGGGCTCCACTATGGTATGCGCATGTGGCATTCAAGTTGTACCACTTGGGGTATGGTGGCTGGAAGACCTTCCTGGGTATGGCCACCACCAAATGATTTTCCAATAATGAGGGCCCCAACTCGGAATATGCCATGGGAATAGGAGAGAACTCGTCTTTCGGGGGGCATCGTGCATTGTTATAGCTCGCACCAGGAGTTGTATTATTGGCTGGCCGGGGAGTGGCTGGAGCTGTGTGTTGGGCAGGCATTTTTTGTGTTGTGGGAGGCCCTTCCACTTGAGTTGGGAGGGAACTTCCGGCTCGGATCGAAAAGTTCGGGTGGTTGTGTTGGTACGAGTTTTGGGCATTTTGGGGCGTTTTCATCCATGTTGGGGCGGTGGTGACCGCGTGGGTATCTCCTTCCTTTTTCCGTGTGCCCACCACTGGGACTCTTCTATTGTTGTTGGGGGAAACGCTAGAGGCATATTCAAACTTGCCTTTTCTCAGTCCGGACTCGATTCTTTCTCTGGCGAATACGAGGTCTGCAAAGTTAGCCAGCATATATCCTATCTGCTTCTCATAGTAGAACGTGGGCAACATATCTACCATAATCGTGATCATTTCCCTTTCAGTCATAGGTGGGACGACTTGGGCTGCTAGGTCTCTCCACCTTTGAGCATATTCTTTGATGGACTCATCTTCACGCTTGGTCATGCTCTGAAGTTGGTTCCGATCAAGAGCCATATCCGTGTTGTATTGGTACTGCCTAATGAAGGCATTTGCCAAGTCATTCCATGACCGGATCTGAGAAGCTTCCAGATTGGTGTACCACGTCACTGCTGCTCCGGCTAAGCTATCTTGAAAGAAGTGCATTAACAGCATTTCGTCTGTGGAATATGCCCCCATCCTTCGGTAGTACATCCGAAGATGACTTTTTGGACACGCCGTCCCTTTATATTTATCAAAATCTAGTACTTTAAACTTGGGAGGAATGATGATGTCAGGTACCAGACATAGATCCGCTAAATCCGAGAACAGATAGTTGCCGAGGCCTTCTACCGCTCTCAGCCTCTCTTCAAGTAGATCAATCTTTTCCTTATCTTTTGCAATGGGAACGAGTTCCTTAACGGGTGCGGATGGAGACGGGACGTGGTGGACTATGTTTGGTTGGGGCAACTCATGGGGGGCCGGTTCCTTGAGGGGAAGTAGAGGGCCTAAATGGGCATCTCCTTCATCATCTTCTTGCAGAGGATAGTCGGCATGCGGAGGGAGCTGCCCCTCGAAGGTAGGGGCTTGGCTCAAATCTTCTGGAGCGGTACGAGGAGTGAAGTCTGGAGGCAAACCATAAGGGTAGGCTTGAGGCAAACCAAGTTTATTGCAGGCTGTAGCACCGGTTCCGCTTCCCTAGCTGTATTGGAAGCGGCCGCTGTAGCATTATCTTCTATAGTTTTTTTGAAGTTTTAGCATGGCCTCCGTGATAGAAGCCATCTGATCTTTTTAGGCCGATAGGTCGGCCTTCATCTATTCTTGCACTCCCTCTTCATTATCCATCTTACTTATGGATCGGGTGTTATAGGGGTGCCTTTGTGCTTTTTTAGTTATGGTGAGTTCCCTAAAGAAACAAACAGTGGTGAGCATGCCACCAAAACATGAATATGCTAATGAATGATCAGAGCACTTGGATCTACCTCAAGGCTTTTTTAGACAACGTGATGAGTTTCAGAACTTCTCTTTTTATAAAAAGGAACAAAACTTTTATCTAGCCAAGATCATACAAAAGTGTTACAACAGAACCTAATGGTTTCTAATTATATGGGCCATTAAATCTATCATGTGTTGACAGTAATTGATTAGCTCGTGAATTTCCTCTGGGGCTGAACACACTTCACCGATGGCCTTTGCTTTGGCTAGTAGTTGCGGGAGGTCTTGACTTCCATTTAAGGTCAAGACGAACCTATCCATCCACATGGTCGCTTCTTGATGCAATGCATCAATCACCCTCCCTCTTGCTTCCTTCTCGGCGTACGCTTGTGCGAAGTCCTCTACTAGTTTTTGTTCATGGGTCAAAGACTGGTTTAACTCTTCTTTGTATTGCCCTATTATAGCTAGCATGCTTTGCTCCGTGGCTTCTAAGTGTTGGGTCAAACTCCTCTTGGATCTTGAGCAAGCAGCTAACTCCTCATTTAAGACCATGCCATGTACTTGTGACTGGTCTCCTTCCTCTCACTGGAGCTTGAGCTCATTGTTGCTGCCCCACAAAGCTCCTCGGAATTTATCTCGGCCATGCTCTTCCTTGCGAGCCCTCTTGGTTTCTCGTTCGAGAGCTCTTGCGGTAGCCGCATTTTCCGGCACACTCTTTCCGGATGTCTATAGCGACTAACTTGAATTTTTCTTTGGCGAGTCTTGCCTTTCCTAGCTCCGATTTTAGAGCTTGGACTTCTTCATCCTCTTCCGGAGCTTCGAAGTTCTCCTCGTTGGTAATTTTCAACTTGGAGAGCCAATCTAACCCTCGTGTATGAACTCTTATCCATTCATGATAACCACCGATGATGCCATTACGGATGCCCCTAAGTTCTTTATCTTTCCTCAACGGGCTTTCCCACGCCTTGTGGACTCTTTGTACAATCTTGAAACTTTGAGCCGAAATCTCTCACAAGGAAAGGCGAGAGGCTCTCTTCCATCGGTGCTCCCCTCATGGGGTACCCTAACTGTCTTATAGCAAGTGCGGGATTATAGTTAATACAACCCCTCGTCCCTATCAACGGAACATTTGGGTAGTCCCCACATGAGAAGAGAACTCCCTCCTTTCCTTCCTTCCATCGAGGAAACCAGTTGATTGTGCTGCCTCTTATCCCAGCCAAGTTTTGGTCCCAATCTACTCTTCTCTTTTCGACGCGTGAGCGATAACTTTGAAGCGGACACGGGTGCCTTATGTCTTGTTGGAATAGGTGCGAAACCAACCACACACAAAGAGCGGGTAAGCAGCAGACAATCCGTGCGCTGTTCTTCTCGCACCTTCGATCAAATGTATCAAATAAGTACGCCAAGATAGCTACCATGGGCTCTCCTTGCTATGGTGATATGCAAGGAAAGAGGACAACCGCAAAGATTAGCAAAGCTAGTATATCCGCAAACGGGACCCATTCCTCTTGATTCGCCATATCCCTTGCCTTGCCTTCCAAGTATTTCCGCGATAGGCCCACTACGCCATTTCGAGTTTGCTTCATATGATCCAACTCTTTCGCCGAATCTCCGACCACAGCTGCAATCTTGCTCAAGGAGGGAAGAAACCCGGAGAAAAGATACGGTTTTCTTTCCCCAAGAGGGCATCCTAAAATCTCCCCAAATTCTTCAACAGTCAATACTATTTGGAAGTCCTCAAACGTGAAGCATCTCAATGGCTGGTCATAGTATTGGGCGAGGGATACAATGGCTTCCGTAAATACCTCTGTTGTGGTCAAATCTAAAATATTTCCGTACACTTTGCGGAAGGCTTGCCTTTGGAGGGGTCCCATCAACCGTCCCAACTCCTTAAGGCTGGTGACATCTAGGCCCTTAATCTTGACTTGATAGAATCTTTTTCCGTTTTGATTTGTCCCCATCATTTACCTAAAAAGGGGTGAATCAAGGCTCTGATATGATTGATGCAATGCGCATGCATGAAGTGAAAATAAAAACAAGTGGTAATTTACATATACGAGACCGAAAAAGATCCATCTTTTTAATACTACGTTCTAGGCATTGCGGCGCCCCAACGTATGTATTAAAAACTGACGCATTACTCTAGAGAGACAAAATATCACTAGCTATACAGCAAAACTATAATTTATGTGCTATTTGCAGAAGAATGCATGAGAACAAATGGCACAGAGAGTGTTTGCTTCATGCCCCTATTTGGGGACCTATAGGATAATATCTAGGGGTCTCTAATGACTACTCCCAACGATCCATATCTCACATGGCTGTTTTCTAGAGGTATCATCACTCAAGATAATAATATTGTGGCGGTATGAAATACCAGCGACAACACATTATAAAGAGAGAAAGCTCTAGACGAGGTTTCACTATTATTAAGCAAGTCGGAGACCTTGCATGACCATAGATTCACCTCCACTCCTTTGATTCCCATGGACCCGGGTATAGGGCCCCATTTTTTACTCAAACCTGTGGGTGCTTAGAATGCAGTGTAAAAAATGTGGAAAAGACAACATTTATTTACATTTACATAGTTAAAAAAAAATGCACACACAAAGTTTCACAATTCCACACTTTCCTAAAATAGGCCTAACTCACAAAAACAGTCCCCAGTGGAGTCGCCAACTGCCTCAACCTACCCTTTTGCGGGCGAGCGAGGCGAGGCTCACGGGTGCGTCTTCCAAAGGAGGAAAATGCGTGGAGTCGCCACCAACATTTATTTGTGGAAAACGTCGGAAAAACCGAAGTAAACCGGTCATGAAAAATATTCCAGATTTGGGAGTTGTATTTACGTTTGAGGAAGGTATTAGCACCTCTCACATTTGTCTCAAAGGACAACAACCTTAATTTTAGCATTGTGTGAAATTGTGTACCTAAGCTTTTATTTTTTTTTATTTTTGAGGTCGACAAAAGCGGGGCTCTTGCTCCTACGTACCCTTCATCGAAGAGGAAATCAGACCTGCGTAGTTCTTTTTAAAGGGGGAATCAAGTAATTCTTTTTACTTGGAAGGTGGTCATTTTAAGGCGTTGGACCTTAAAATGATCCATTTTACTTGGTGAGAAAAACACAGGTATCGAACCTTAAAATCCTTTTTAGTGATTTTTTGCGGACGAGCTTGACTTTGCGAGTTGATTTTAGCCTTAGTTTCACTTTAGTTATTAGTCAATTCAATTAAGAAAGAGAAATCCCAAAGAGAAACGTCCGATTGATTTTTTTGGTTTATTTTACTAAAAGATATTTTTTGAATATTATATTATTATTTTACCTCTTTTTGGTTTCCAACGTGGTTACGGCATGACCGAACGGTCGGATTTCATTTTAACATTAACAGATATTACAAATCAAATGATCGGTGGAAATTTATTTTATTTTTTGATTAGGTGAGAAAATGACTTAAGTAAATGACTAAAGCATGTCAAAAGGGGGTACTAAAAGTAAATGAAACGAGAATAAAAGTACGCGAAACAAATGGGGACCACCACGGGTACATAGAATGAATTGAAAAGTTTGATTTCGGGAACTTAACGGTTGAAGATCGAAGAACGAAGAAGAACGAACGACAAACGACGAAGAATGGTTGAAAATCTTTGCGAAATCACCCACGGAAACGTTACGAAAATGTTATGGAAGCACCTCGGCTTGGATTTTCTACGCGGAAACAATTTTCCTCAGTAATTTTAAGTGATTACGAAGTACCAGAAGGGCTGAACGCTTTTCTTCTTCACTCCTCCCTCTATATATAGGAAAATAGGGGAGGAGCTTGCCACCCAGCTCGCCCAGGCGAGCCAGGTTGCTTCCTCCAGAAGCAACCACCTTCTGGAGGAACATCCTGGAAGGCCCAAGTGGGCCTGGTTTCTATTTGCACCCCCTTTTTTACTAAATACACCCCCCTTTGCTTCTTTTGGTGATTCATTTTCCGTAATGTTACGAAACTTTACGAATTTCATAACGATACTTGTTTTCTTTCCGTAAGGTTACGGAACCTTACGGATCATGTAATTACTCCTTTTTTAGCTTTTGGAATGTTACGGAAACTCACGGATTGCATAACAATACTTCCTTTTGATTTCCGACATGTTACGGAATTTCACGGATTGCATAACAATGCTTCCTGTTGATTTCCGGCATGTCTCGGAACTTCACGTATTGTGCAACAAAGGGTGCCAAGTAACTCGAAGCGGTCAACCAAAGGTTTCATGCCATCAAACAATAGTCCCCAGACGAAATTAGGGTATGACAAGCTAAGTCTAGTCCAACAAGAGGGATTTGAGGATGAAGCTTAGCTTAAGTTTGTCTAAACCTAGGAGGGTTGTCTAAATTGAGCCTAGTCCAACAAGAAGGATCTGAGGATGAAGCTTGGATTGATTCATTCTAACTAGGGATCGGGGTTTAGTAACTTAGGCTACAACATAGAACACAAAAGCATGATTGATTAGAGAAACATCTTTATATGCATCAGCTGGTCTATTAGAAAGACCCAACATATCTACCTATTGCTGTCAATTTTACTTTCATTTTTTTACTGTTTTTAGCCTAGACTTAGTTTAATCCTGTTTTAAGTCATCAATTATCAATGTTTCTTTCAACAATACCTTATTTCTGAATTTAACGCTGTCTTAGACTAGTTCCCTAATTTCGATACTAGGATTCATCCGTTTTAATTTTAAGTACTTGACGATCCGGTGTGCTTTCCGGCAAACCGAATTTCCCTTGAACATATTTGTATAAAGAAAAAGTGAACCAAAAAGTAACTGCAGGGGAAATCCCAACAAAGTATTTATGGCGCCGTTGCCGGGGAACTAGGTTCATTAGAAGAGTTTAGTTCAGTTTTAAGGCGTTGATTCTTTATTCTTTGATTAATTTCATTTTTTCTTAATTATTTTCTGACTAACTAGTACTAATGACTTCGTTGATTGCTACTCTTGTTAATCCTTTATCTGTAAGGCCAAGTTTCTGCAAGTGATATAGCTCCAGTGTATTTGGAGACCTAATACATTTGTAGGAATAAAGAAGCATTGCATAAAAGAAAAATCTTGCAATACAGGACAACCCAACCAAGTTTCTGAAGGAACTTTACTAGTATTTTTATTTTCTTAACTATTTTGTTTACCTTTTTCCTTCTTGAAAGTCTATCCTTGTAGTGTTAAAAATCTCAGAAGAATTTATTCCATGAAAAAATTGAGAAATGGAAGATCTTTTTAAGAGGTGGACTGAGCATCTTGACAATATACACTCAAGAGTCAACCAAACACCCCTGATAACTTGTGATTTTTGTGGACGAGAGCATACTAATAGTCTTTGTCATCTCTATTTCACAAATAACTCTAGGTGGGGACAGGAGTCAAGTCCTTATGATCAACATGAAGAAAGAGGAACTCCTAATCTTGAAAGTGTGTTTGAAGAATTCATGGCATATAATGCTAGCTCTAATGAAAATCAAAATGTAATGAACAATCAAGAAATTGATGTGGCAAAGAGCTACTCCATCAATTGATTGTCAAGAAGCAAAGGCAAGGAGAGCAAAAGAGAGAATTAAGTGTTTTTCTCTCTGGGATCACCAACCTCTCTTTTGCAATGAGTTTGCATGCACTTCCAAAATACATGAAGTTCATGGAATTCCTAGCTAAAAGGTGGAACTGTAAGGAGGATGTGTTCTTTGTGACCTTCATGCCACCTTGAAGGCACCTGACTTGTCAAGTTAGTGACGTTAAAAGAGGGCTTACTGGGAGGCAACCCAGCTTCTCTTTCCCTTTTCTACTTTTCATTCTTATCTCTTGCATGTAGTTAGGATATCTTGCTTGTGATTGTGATTAATTTCAGCTTGTTTACTAATGAACAAAGGGTTATAAGCTTGTGTGAAGAGATAGACAGAAAAAGACTCAGAAAAATATTTTTGCAATTGTCTATCTGCTAAGTGCTAACCTTGCACTAAGCGCTCAGTCTTCAAGCGCTAAGCCGAGCTTGCTCGCACTAAGTGCATAGACCCCTGATGGGTTGGCTGAATAGTTCAGCTAAGTGCACATCACTACGCTAAGCCCCACATCTTTGCGGTAATTGAATTTTAACCAGTGGGCTTAGCGTGGATGATGCGCTAAGTGCCACTTCTTCTCGGGAAAATTTTTATTGTAGCAGTGCTAAGCGCGCTGTCCTACGCTAAGCCCCAAATCCATTTTGTAACTTGAGTTTTTATGTTGGGCTTAGCGGGCTAGGAGGCACTAAGTGCCAATCTCTTACGGGTTTTGAATTCTTGGAAGTGCGCTTAGCGTGACTGTTGTGCTAAGCCTTAATTAGTCTCTGAAAGTTAAAGCTTGATATTATGCTAAGCCTCACATCTTAGGCTAAGCGCATATTGTAGAAATATTTTTTGTGTTGCAGAAAGCGCTAAGCACACCCTGCTGCGCTAAGCCCCAGATGCTTACGGGATTTTACAACTTCAAGTTGGGCTTAGCGCGAGGCTAGGCTAAGCGCTTGGTTTTTAAACTCAAACTTCATGTTGGCACGCTAAGCTCAGTTGTGCGCTAAGTGCACCATACGATTTTCAGTTTTTAAAAATCAAAGGTAGAGGCACTTTGGGTGTTACCTTTGCACCCAAACCTCTACACCTTCCTCACCTTGAGCATTTGTGTATTTTCTGCTTCTTGTGTACTGTTTCTCTGCATCTTCATTGCTTCATCTCAAGAACAATCCAAGTAAGTTAGCATATTTCTATTTTTATTTTTCATTCTTTAAACCTTAGGATAGATGACTTCTTGTTTTCTTAGTTGGTTGTTGTTAGGTTAAGGTTATTAGTTTTAGGGTTAGTCAATGTAGGATTTTAGGTAATCTTGAAGCCCATTAGGGGCAATGTGGCTGAAAGGGGTGAAGACCCCTGTGGTTCTATATGGAAATCGCGATGAACACGCTAACGTGCCTGTGCGCTTAGCCTGTTCATCGCAACTGTCAAATTTTTGGAATTCCAGATGAACACGCTAAGCGGACCATGTCGTGCTAAGCGTGTTCATCCCTGCTAATGAACATAAGTGATAATCCCGCTAAGCGTGTATGTGTGCTAAGCAGGACTAGTGTTCATACATTAAGGTTTTGAGAATCTTTATTCAGTGCTAAGCCTGACCTGTATGGCTAAGCATCACTTTGCTTCTGAAAGTTTTCATTTGAATAAGGCTAAGCGTGTCTAAGCGCTAAGCCCTTGTTGTGTGTTGAGCTAAGCGCCCAACTGCGCTAAGCTCGACTCTTTCACTGTTTTTTAAGTTTTTGTAGTAAGGCTAAGCTCACCCTGTGCGCTAAGCCTGAGTGTTATTCGGTTGAGGCTGAGCTAAGCGCCAGCATGCTGCGCTAATCTCCAACCCTCTTCGGTTTTGAAAATTTTAGACTCAGGCTAAGCTCAGCTATGTGCTAAGCCTATTCTCCAGAAAAAAATGTTTTCTGTGTCTTCGAGCTAAGCGCCAACTTGCTGCGCTTAGTGCCTGAGTAACATTTCATAAGACGCGCTAAGCTCAGCATGCTGCGCTAAGCGCCCAGTCAAAATTTTAGTTTTATTTTTCTGTTTTTGTGAAAATAACTTGTGCTAATCTCTATGTTTGTCTTATATTTTGAAGATGGCATCTAAGAAGAGGAAAACTCCATCTACACCTACCCAGGCTAGATTTGATAGGTCTAGATTCACATCCTAGAGGCTTGGGAGAGATTGATGTGCCATCATTTTCTTCTATTTTCTAAACCCTTTTTGCACCATTTTAATTATTGATTGGTCTTAATTGTCAATTAATTAGGCAGTTTTATAATTTGGGCTCATTTAGCTAATTTGATGTTTTTAATCTAATTTCAGGAATTAATGAAACATTGGGCTTAATCCGGATTTTGGTTGTGGACTTGAAGAGGGCAAATAAAGCAGCGCTTACCTTAGTTAATTTCTAATTAGGAAATTTCGCAATTTTATTTTATGTTGTTCAATGTTTATTTCGTTTTGGGCCAGAGTATTGTAATAGGGCCCAGTGACTTTGAGTGACTCTTTTTAAATAGCTGCCTTGGGATTCGTGAGGGCATTCTATTCTGTTATGCTATTCATTATTCAGAGCTTGGTTTTAGGGTTTTCGTTTTTCTGTTTTGACGTTTCTGAGTTCGTAATGCAATTTTACGTTTTCTGCTTCTAAATTACAATTTCGTTCTTGTTTCTTCTTCTACTCTCATTTACGTTTCTGTTCCATTTTACATTTCTGTTTGTTTACGTTTCTATTCATTTACGTTTCCGTTCATTTACGTTTCTGCTTCATGTTTCAATTGTGTTCTCTGTTTGAATCCATGGAAGGCTAGATTTTCTGGTGTTGTTTCCTTTTGAGGACGAAGCCCAACTCTCTTTGAGGTTTCGTTTGTAATGTGGTTTCCTGGCAGTTTCCCTTCACCAGTTATCCCAATTTCGTGAATATTAATCAGTGCACGCTTCGTGTTCGATTAATTGCCTCTGAGCCTAACTTGCGTTCATGCTTAATGGACGAAGGGCTAACTGGTGTATGTGGTGCCTAATCACGTAATGAAAACCCTAAGTTGATTTTCGCTTAGTAAATTGAAATAAGGTTGGATTAAGTGGTTGACTGTTAGGGACGAATTCTCCATAACCCAGGATAAGAGAGTGGCTTCTGAATCAGAGGAAACAACCCGTTTTTAATATTAGTAGTTTCGTATTCCATTTTATTTGTCTGCTCTTTAATTACCAAACAACCAAACCCCCCCCCCCCATCGTTACTGTTACTGCAAGTATATTATGAACATTTGGCTTGTCACTGCTCGTTGGGAAACGACCTAGGATCACTTCCTAGTTACTGCATTTTCATGTTTATTTGATTCGGGTACGACCTCGATCAAATTTGGCGCCGTTGCCGGGGAGCAGTGTCCAAAGGTTCATAATAGCTAGCTAGTGCTGTGTGTTTAATCCTTTCCTGTTTTATGTTTAATTGTTAGTATTGTGTTAGTATGTGTGTTAGTGTTGTTTAGTGTCCTGGTATTTTGTTTAATGTGTGTTCTGTTTCAGTTTTCCCATTAAGCGTTTCCCCTGTTTCAGTCTTGTGTGTTTTGCTGTGAAGATTGTGCTTGAAAATAGAGTAGTAGTAGAAATCAGCTTGCGGCAAAAACAGAGTAGTAGTAGAAATCAATTAGAGACGGATTTTAGCGACCACCCATGCTGAATTAATTGGGATTTTTTGTTTTAGTAGCTAGGGTTGTTATTTTTGGCTGAATTTTTTTGTGGTAACTTCTTTTAATCCATATTTTGTGGGAAAAATAGCTAGAGCCTTTAGTTTGGTCAGATTTGAAAGTTCCAAAAAAGTAGCAAATTTTGTGTTTGTCAAAACTTCAAACGGCCATAACTTTTGCTCCGGTTATCAGAATCGCAATTATTATATATGCATTTGGGGTAGAAAAAAATTTCCTACGCCGTGGCAGCCGGCCTATGGCCGGCTGAGGTCTCCATCGTCCAAAAAAAGCGATTCTGTCAAAAGTTTTTTATTTTTCAAGTTTTATTCACTTATTTTTCTTAACTTACCATTTTTAGCTTTCATAGTTAGACTTTGAATTTTTGTCTGAAATTTTTTGTGCTATCTTCTCATCATTTTATAAGGTTGCTCACAAAATTTCAAGTCATTTGGATATCATTTGAGGGTAGCTGTAGTTCAAACCTACACCTTTATTTACATGACAAGGCAACTAGTTGTGTGCATGCTGAATGTAGTGTATGACTAGAGGCAATCCATCTGACTTACAACCCTTTGATCCTGAGATAGATAGGACATTTCATAGATTAGTTAGGCATCATTTTACACCTTTTGATCATTCTGAGCATTCCATAACTGGTGAATCTGTGCATTCTGTTATTGGTGATTTTGAACATCTTGATCTTGAGCATTATAATTTTGAGCATTCTGATTCTGAGCATTCTGATTTTGCACATTCTGAGAACATGGCACAACCTCCACCTCGTGAGAGGACTCTAAGGGAAATGGCTGCACCTGATTTCACCTATGAAAGCTTGTGCATCCAATACCCTGATGAGGATGTCCCATATGTTCTTAAAACTGGACTAATTCATTTGCTTCCAAAGTTTCATGGCCTTGCAGGTGAAGACCCGCACAAACATTTGAAAGAATTCCACATTGTCTGCTCCACCATGAAACCCCCAGATGTCCAAGAGGATCACATATTTCTGAAGGCTTTTCCTCATTCATTATAGGGAGTGGCAAAGGACTGGCTGTATTACCTTGCTCCAAGGTCCATCACGAGCTGGGATGACCTTAAGAGAGTATTCTTAGAAAAAAATTTCCCTGCTTCCAGGACCACAGCCATCAGGAAGGATATCTCAGGTATTAGACAACTCAGTGGAGAGAGCCTGTATGAGTACTGGGAGAGATTTAAGAAACTATGTGCCAGTTGCCCCCACCATCAGATTTCAGAACAGCTTCTTCTCCAATATTTTTATGAAGGACTCAGTAATATGGAGAGAAGTATGATAGATGCTGCCAGTGGTGGAGCCCTTGGAGACATGACTCCTGCTGAAGCCAAAAATTTAATTGAGAAGATGGCCTCCAACTCCCAGCAATTTAGCGCCAGAAATGATGCCATAGTCATTAGAGGAGTGCATGAGGTAGCTACAAACCCATCTGCATCATCTGAAACTAAGAAGCTTGAAGGCAAACTGGATGCGTTGGTCAACTTGGTAACCCAGCTAGCCTTGAATCAGAAATCTGTACTGGTCGCAAGGGTTTGTGGTTTGTGCTCCTCTGCTGACCACCATACAGACCTTTGCCCTTCCATGCAGCAACCTGGAGCAATTGAGCAGCCTGAAGCTTATGCTGCAAATATTTACAATAGACCTCCTCAACCTCAGCAGCAAAATCAACCACAGTAGAACAATTATGACCTTTCCAGCAACAGATACAACCCTGGATGGAGGAATCACCCTAACCTCAGATGGTCTAGCCCTCAGCAACAACAGCAGCCTGCTCCTTCCTTCCAAAATGCTGCTGGCCCAAACAGACCATACATTCCTCCACCAATCCAACAACAGCAACAACCCCAGAAACAGCCAACAGTTGAGGCCCCTCCACAACCTTCCCTCGAAGAACTTGTGAGGCAAATGACTATGCAGAACATGCAGTTTCAGCAAGAGACCAGAGCCTCCATTCAGAGCTTAACCAATCAGATGGGACAATTGGCTACCCAATTGAATCAACAACAGTCCCAGAATTCTGACAAGCTGCCTTCTCAAGCTGTCCAAAATCCCAAAAATGTCAGTGCCATTTCATTGAGGTCGGGAAAGCAATGTCAAGGACCTCAACCCGTAGCACCTTCCACATCTGCAAATGAACCTGCCAAACTTCACTCTATTCCAGAAAAAGGTGATGACAAAAATTTACCTAACAATTTCTGTGCAGGTGAATCTTCTTCCACAGGTAATTCTGATTTGCAGAAGCAGCACATTCCCCCTCTTCCATTCCCTCCAAGAGCAGTTTCCAACAAAAAAATGGAAGAGGCAGAGAAAGAGATCTTGGAAACGTTTAGAAAGGTAGAGGTAAACATACCTCTGTTGGATGCAATAAAGCAAATTCCAAGATATGCCAAATTCTTGAAGGAGCTGTGCACTAATAAGCGGAAGCTTAAAGGAAGTGAACGGATTAGCATGGGCAGAAATGTCTCTGCATTGATTGGTAAATCTGTTCCTCAAATTACTGAAAAATGCAAAGATCCAGGTACATTCAGCATACCTTGTATCATAGGGAATAGTAAGTTTGACAATGCCATGCTAGATTTAGGAGCTTCTGTTAGTGTTATGCCTCTGTCTATTTTTAATTCTCTATCTCTAGGTCCCTTGCAGTCAACTGATGTGGTAATTCATTTAGCTAACAGAAGTGTTGCCTATCCTGTTGGTTTCATAGAAGATGTCTTAGTTAGAGTTGGTGAACTGATTTTCCCTGTTGATTTTTATATCTTGAATATGGAAGATGGATTTTCTCAAGGATCAGTTCCCATCATTCTAGGCAGACCCTTTATGAAAACTGCTAGAACTAAGATAGATGTTTATGCAGGCACACTGTCCATGGAGTTTGGTGATATAACTGTTCATTTTAATATTCTGGATGCTATGAAATACCCATCTGAAGATCTTTCTGTATTTCGTGCTGAAATAATTGACCATGTTGTTGATGAATACATGATTTATCTTTATTCTAATCTGCATGCCTCTCACTCTTCATGCATTGAGTCTGAAATTGTACTTGATCATATGTCTGAATTTGATGCTGAGAGTGAATCTGAGAGTGATATTGATTGCATGCCTGGTGGTGGTGTTTTACCTCTTGAGATTGATTTTATAGAGTCAGATAGGACTAACCATGTTTCAGGAAGTACACATACCTCTGACTTTCTTTATGAGGTCAAGGCTGAGAAACCATCTCCTTCTACCACTGTCCAGCCGACCACACCAGAATTGAAGCCTCTGCCATCAAATTTAAAATACGCTTACTTGGATGATAGCAAGAGTTTTCCAGTGATTATATCTGCCTCCCTTGCTGATGAGCAAGAGGTGAAGTTGTTGTCAGTTCTCAAGAAGCATAAGAAGGCTATAGGCTGGACCCTGGCGGACATTCCTGGTATTAGCCCATCCACATGTATGCATCGAATAAATTTAGAGGATGGAGCTAAACCAGTAAGACAGCCACAGAGAAGACTCAACCCGGTGATTCTTGATGTAGTGAAGAAGGAGATAACCAAGCTTTTGCAAGCTGGAATCATTTATCTTATCTCCGACAGCCAATGGGTGAGTCCCGTCCAGGTAGTCCCGAAAAAGATTGGCCTCACAGTGATCAGAAATGAGAAGGGGGAGCTGATTCCTACTCGGGTGCAGAACAGTTGGAGAGTCTGCATTGACTATAGGAGGCTGAACCAGGTTACCAAAAAGGACCATTTTCCCCTGCCATTCATTGACCAGATGCTTGAACGCCTGGCAGGTAAATCCCACTACTGTTTCCTTGATAGTTTTTCTGGTTATATGCAAATTACTATTGCTCCTGAGGATCAGGAAAAGACCACATTCACCTGCCCCTTCGGCACTTTTGCTTATAGGAGGATGCCTTTCGGCCTGTGCAATGCCCCTGGTACCTTCCAGCTGTGCATGATTAGTATTTTCAGTGATTTTTTAGAAAATTGCATAGAGGTGTTTATGGATGATTTCACTGTATATGGATCCTCTTTTGATGGTTGTTTGAATAGTTTGGAAAAAGTTTTGAATAGATGCATTGAAACTAACCTTGTTCTAAATTTTGAAAAATGTCATTTTATGGTTGAGCAAGGTATAGTTTTAGGCCACATTATTTCCAATAAGGGTATTGAAGTAGATCTTGCAAAAATTTCTGTTATTTCACAATTGCCTTACCCCTCTTGTGTGCGAGAGGTGCGATCTTTTCATGGTCATGCAGGATTCTACAGGCGCTTTATAAGGGATTTTAGCAAAGTAGCCCTTCCACTGTCCAACTTGTTACAAAAGGAGGTGGAGTTTGACTTTAATGACAGATGCAAAGAGGCTTTTGATTGCCTCAAAAGAGCGTTGACTACCACCCCCATCATCCAGGCACCCGATTGGACAGCTCCTTTTGAGCTTATGTGTGATGCATCAAATTATGCATTGGGGGCTGTCCTTGCTCAGAAAATTGATAAATTGCCCAGGGTGATATATTATGCTTCTAGGACTTTAGATGCTGCCCAAGCAAATTATACTACTACTGAGAAAGAGCTTCTAGCCATAGTTTTTGCTCTTGAAAAATTTCGATCTTATTTGCTTGGTACTCGAATTATTGTTTATACTGACCATGCAGCTCTAAAGTACTTGTTGAAGAAGGCTGATTCTAAGCCTAGGTTGATCCGATGGATGCTCTAGCTCCAAGAGTTTGACTTGGAGATCCGTGATAGGAGCGGAGCACAAAATCTTGTTGCTGATCATTTGAGTCGTATCGAACGTGTCTCTGATGCAGATTCACCTATTCGGGATGATTTCCCGGATGATCATTTGTATATATTGTATAGTATTTCTGACTCTCTTTCTACTCCCTGGTTTGCTAACATTGTCAATTATTTAGTTGCCTCTATTTTTCCTCCCTTAGCATCTAAGGCCCAAAAAGATAAGATTAAAAGTGATGCTAAGCATTTTATTTGGGATGACCCCTACTTGTGGAAATTGTGCAGTGATCAGGTCATTAGACGGTGCATTCCAGATCATGAGACTGACTCAGTCCTGCAGTTCTGTCATTCTTCCGCACCGGGAGGTCATCTGGGTGTTCAAAGGACAGCTCGCAAAGTGCTTGATTGTGGTTTTTATTGGCCCACCATCTTTAAAGATGCGTGGAAGATCTGCAGCACTTGTGAGCAGTGTCAGAGAGCAGGAAATACACTTACATGGCGACAACAAATGCCTCAGCAACCTATGCTATTCTGTGAGGTGTTTGATGTCTGGGGTATAGATTTCATGGGTCCTTTTCCTGTCTCTTTTGGTTATGATTATATTCTCCTTGTAGTTGATTATGTTTCAAAATGGGTGGAAGCCAAGCCCACTAGAACTAATGATGCTAAAGTTGTCGCAGACTTTGTCAGGTCTAATCTGTTTTGCAGGTTTGGAGTACCTAAAGCAATTGTTAGTGATCAAGGAACCCATTTTTGCAATAGGACAATGCATGCCCTGCTTAAAAAGTATGGGGTGGTACACAGAGTATCCACGCCATACCACCCCCAGACTAATGGACAGGCAGAAATTTCTAACAGGGAAATCAAGAGAATTCTAGAGAAGATTGTGTAGCCAAGCAGGAAAGATTGGAGTACCAGGCTTGATGATGCTCTCTGGGCACATCGGACTGCCTACAAAGCACCCATAGGAATGTCTCCTTATCGGGTTGTCTTTGGAAAGGCATGTCATCTTCCAGTGGAAATTGAGCACAAAGCATACTGGGCAGTGAAGACTTGCAACTTCTCTATGGATCAAGCTGGCGAGGAAAGGAAGTTGCAACTGAGTGAGTTAGATGAAATCCGCCTAGAAGCCTACGAGAATGCCAAGTTCTACAAAGAAAAGACCAAGAAGTTCCATGATAGCATGATAGTTAAAAAAGACTTCGTGATTGGGCAAAAAGTGTTATTGTATAATTCTAGGCTTGGACTCATGAGTGGTAAGTTGAGGTCTAAGTGGATTGGTCCTTTTGTTGTTACTAATGTTTTTCCTTATGGTACAGTTGAGATCAAAAGCGACTCCACAAATAAGAGCTTCAAGGTCAACGGACATCAACTTAAGCCATTCCTCACGAACCCTTCTTTAGTGGACGTAGTGGTGGAAGAGACTTCCTTACTCCACCCTACTCTTCCTCCACCATGACTTAGGGAGTTTTTCTTTTCCTATCTCCTTCTTTGCTTTTATTACACTTGTCCGATTCTCTTTGATGATTTAATTGTTTTTAATCTTTTAATTGTGCTACATTGAGGACAATGTGTTGTTTAAGTATGGGGGGGAGTGTTCTTTGGTTTTGCTAGTTTTGATGGTTTTGTTAATTTGTTAGTTGTGTTAATTTGTTAATGTTGTTAGTTTCGTCGGGTTTTTAGTTTAATATTTTGGGTCAATTTTGTGTGCACGTACGACTTTGCATGTTTTTCTTTGAATTATAGGATATGTTCAAGAAATGGGTAATTGTTTTGAAAATAAAAGTTCTTGACATTTTGTGACTTGAAATCCTTGATTCTTCTCTACATGTCATGATAGTTTTGAAAGCTCAATTTGAAAGTGATGATTTTACCTTTGTTAGAATTTGAGCCATCCATCATTATAATCATTTGGTGTGTTTTGCCCCATTGATTGCTTGCACAATAACCTTGGCTTGATTCTTGTTGATGCGTCCTAATTCACATGCATATTTGGAAATGATTAAGGCAATTTTGTTCTTATAAGCTTCTAGCCAAATGGACTTACCTTGAATTAATTCCTTTGATAGCCCTTTTGAGCCTTGTTTCCCTTTCCTTGTTTTGAAGCTCACTACAAGCCTTAAGTGAAAAACCATGATATTACCATATCCTTAAGGAATTTTGGAGCTTTGGAATTGTTTGGGGAATAAGTGTGGGGGGTTTTTGTTTCATTGGACAACTTGTTTTGTTGGCTATGCTTCATGATGTATTTTGGGCCATACTTGATGTACATTGTATATTGGTTAAATGTTGGACATGCTGAATGAAATGTTGTTTCTCAAAGGCTAAAGAGTAAAAAAAAAAAAAAAAAAAAAAAAATCGAAAAAAAAAAAAAATTCGAAAAAAGAAAAAGAAAAGCAATAAAGTTGAGTGAATAAGATCTTAAATGGCACAAGAATGATGAAACTCTTGGTTCTACTCTTCATGTTTAATTTTTATCTTTACTTCTTTTTATTTTCTTATTTTTCTTAAAATGCACTTATTCCCCTTTGCTGCTCTATTCCTTTGGGATTTAGCCACTTATTCCATATTTCTCCATACCTTGTCCTTGGCCCCATTACAACCTTAAAAGACCTTTTGATCCTCATGTGCTTGTGTTTATGGGATGATTGTCAATTTTAGAATCTTGCCAAGTTTATGTGGTGTTTGCTTTCATGGGTGCTTTGAGGGTAAATAGTAGCCTAGACACTTGAGAGATAGAGTGTATATCTTGTGAGGCTTTATCACTTTTCATTCTTGAGCTGATTAACTATTTTGCCATGATTGGGTTGCTTGGATGATTTTCATGAATGTCTTGACTTTTTGGATCTCCTTATGTTAGATGTTACCCATTCCTTTCATTCCTGGATGTTCATTGAGAAATATGTGAATGTTTTTGTTTGTCTCCCTCTGATATCCTTGGATTTTGTTCTTTGTTTCATTTTGCCCAGGAGTGCAAAAGGCTAAGTATGGGGGGTTTTGATGTGCCATCATTTTCTTCTATTTTCTAAACCCTTTTTGCACCATTTTAATTATTGATTGGTCTTAATTGTCAATTAATTAGGCAGTTTTATAATTTGGGCTCATTTAGCTAATTTGATGTTTTTAATCTAATTTCAGGAATTAATGAAACATTGGGCTTAATCCGGATTTTGGTTGTGGACTTGAAGAGGGCAAATAAAGCAGCGCTTACCTTAGTTAATTTCTAATTAGGAAATTTCGCAATTTTATTTTATGTTGTTCAGTGTTTATTTCGTTTTGGGCCAGAGTATTGTAATAGGGCCCAGTGACTTTGAGTGACTCTTTTTAAATACCTGCCTTGGGATTCGTGAGGGCATTCTATTCTGTTATGCTATTCATTATTCAGAGCTTGGTTTTAGGGTTTTCGTTTTTCTATTTTGACGTTTCTGAGTTCGTAATGCAATTTTACGTTTTCTGCTTCTAAATTACAATTTCGTTCTTGTTTCTTCTTCTACTCTCATTTACGTTTCTGTTCCATTTTACATTTCTATTTGTTTACGTTTCTGTTCATTTACGTTTCCGTTCATTTACGTTTTTGCTTCATGTTTCAATTGCGTTCTCTGTTTGAATCCATGGAAGGCTAGATTTTCTGGTGTTGTTTCCTTTTGAGGATGAAGCCCAACTCTCTTTGAGGTTTCGTTTGTAATGTGGTTTCCTGGCAGTTTTCCCTTCACCAGTTATCCCAATTTCGTGAATATTAATCAGTGCACGCTTCGTGTTCGATTAATTGCCTCTGAGCCTAACTTGTGTTCATGCTTAATGGACGAAGGGCTAACTGGTGTATGTGGTGCCTAATCACGTAATGAAAACCCTAAGTTGATTTTCGCTTAGTAAATTGAAATAGGGTTGGATTAAGTGGTTGACTGTTAGGGACGAATTCTCCATAACCCAGGATAAGAGAGTGGCTTCTGAATCAGAGGAAACAACCCGTTTTTAATATTAGTAGTTTCGTATTCCATTTTATTTGTCTGCTCTTTAATTACCAAACAACCAAACCCCCCCCCCCCATCGTTACTGTTACTGCAAGTATATTATGAACATTTGGCTTGTCACTGCTCGTTGGGAAACGACCTAGGATCACTTCCTAGTTACTGCATTTTCATGTTTATTTGATTCGGGTACGACCTAGGATCACTGACATTGTGGTGCCTCGGAAGCTATTATCGGAGAGAAATGTGATAGTCTATTACACAGAGTTTGACGAGTTCAAGTAGGAACTCGAGAGACGCCATTGAGATGAGAAGCTGACTGATTTTTTTGACAGTAGCATAGACATTGCTATTGCAAAGGAGTTTTATGCGAAACTTTATGACCTCGAGGATAAATCACCTAAGCAAGTGAGGGTGAGAGGTCACTTAGTGAAGTTTGATGAAGATACTCTTAATACATTTCTGAAGACCCCAATAATTTTGGAGGAGGGGGAGAACTTGTGAACATATTCCAGATTTGCACTCCTGAGGCCTGATCCTCAGGAGTTGGCTGCTAAGCTTTGTATCCCTGGGAGGGGATTCGAGCTTAATGCTGATGGGCAGCCATTGAAGATTCTGAGGAAGAACATGACCACTCTAGCTTATACATGGAGCATTCTTTCCTTTTCTAACCTCATTCCTACTTCCCACACATCTGATGTGACCTTGGACAGAGCCAAGTTGATTTATGGTATAATTATGAAGATGGATATGAATTTGGGGTACCTCGTCTCCCACCAAATCTCTTTGATTACATACCATGACACATCCAGACTTGGTTTCCCTGCCTTGATCACAGCTCTATGCAAGGCCAGAGGAGTCCAGTCCGATTCTAGATCCTTGGAGAACTTGAGCCTTGCCATTAACTTAGCATATATTAAGAAGAACTGTTGGAATCTTGATGATCCAACAATGACATTTAGAGGGCCAAGGAAGGCCAGGGGTAAGAGATCAGAGGCCCTTACCACTTCAGCACCACCAAAGACACCAGCTTCTTCTTCTTCCACAGCTCCAGTACCTTCCTCAACTCCAATTATTACTCCTACATCCACACAGATACCACTTCCAGCTCCTATATCTGTAGGACCATCAGATTTTATATTTACACCACAGATCTTGCACTCTATGCTCTAGAGCATCCACAGGGGGCAGTCCAACATCATGCAGAGCCTTCAGAGCTTGGGCTTGCCATCCATTATGAGCATGGATGAATTTTATGCACAGGTGGCCTGGCTAGGAGCCCAACCTTCTCCTTATGGAGAGGGTGGTGATGGAAGCTTGCTTGTAGAGCTTCTATGGAGGCTGGATCTCTGAGCTTCAATGAGGTTTTTCAATGGTGATTTTCCACCATGGAGATGCAGCGAAAGACAAAGGAGAAGAGGTGAGAGAAGGCACCGTCCACAAGGGAATAAGCCATGGAAGAAGGAGCTTCACCACCAAGAATGTGACTTGGAGAGGATGCTTCAATGGAGGAAAAGAAAGAGAGAAAGGAGGAGCATGAAATTGAAGGAATAAAAGAGGGAGAGAAGTGAAACTTTGAAGTGTGTCTCATAAGACTTTCATTCATCAAAGTTACAACAAGTGTTACACATGCTTCTATTTATAGACTAGGCAGTTTCCTTGAGAAGCTTCTTTGAGAGAACTTCCTTGAGAAGCTAGAGCTTAACTACACACACCCCTCTAATAACTAAGCTCACCTCCTTGAGAAGCTTCTTTGAGAAGATTCCTAAAAAAGCTAGAGCTTAGCTACACACACCCCTTATAATAGCTAAGTTCACCCCCATGCCAAAATACATAAAAATATAAAAAAAGTCCCTACTACAAAGACTACTCAAAATGCTCTGAAATACAAGGCTAAAACCCTATACTACTAGAATGGCCAAAATACAAGGCCTAAAGAAGGAAAAACCTATTCTAATATTTACAAAGAAGAGAGGACCCAACCTTGGCCCATGGGCTCAGAAATCTACCCGAGGGTTCATGAGAACCCCAAGGCCTTCTTTAGCAGCTCTAACCTAATCCTTTTGGAATGTTCTATCCAATACCCTTGGGGGGTAGGATTGCATCATCCCCTCCACCTTGGAAAGGATTTGACCTCAAATCCTGAGGTTCTTCATACTTTGGGGTCCTTCCCTCGACACCTATAAAAAGATAAAGAAAACATATTGATTAGTGGTGTTGGGTATGTTAGAGTAGGGTAATGTCTGAAAACCCCTTTCATGGACATCTTCCCATGAGGGAACATTGTTCCTCACCAACTCAATGAGTGGTGCTACAAGTATAGAAAAATATGGGACATACCTTTTGTTAAAGTTTGTTAAGTCATGGAAACCCCAGATTTCCCTTATACTTGGTGGAGTGGGCCAATCAGGAATGACCTTTATTCTCTTAGGGTCCGTGGGAACCCCTTGATCACTATATAAAAAATTAAGGAAAGTAATGCAATAAAGTGTACCTTTTTCTGTATTTTCATGTTAATTATTCCTACAAAAAATATGACAAACCTAAGGTGTCACATATGAGCACCTAAGTTTGTATTAAAACCAAAAATAAGAACAAACATACCTAATGAGTCCCTATGTACATGAATCATAAAGATGTTGGGTGCATGACTGATTTTACAAAAGAGGTTCAAAGGCACATTACTTGTGCCTTTGAATGTTGAAATTCAAATTCAAATGTGAAGAGTCACATCCTTTCACATAAAAGCTTTGTGTAATCGATTACACTGATTTGGTAATCGATTACCAGTGATTGGTTCAGAATAAATCAAAAGATGTAACTCTTCAAATGGTTTTTGACTTTTTCAAATTGGTTTTAAGTTTTTCTAAAAGTCATAACTCTTCTAAATGGTCCTCTTGACCAGACATGAAGAGTCTATAAAAGCAAGGCTTTGTTTTGCATTTTATATCAATCCAATCAATCAAATACAATCCTTTACAAGCCTTGAATCTCTATGAACTTCTTCTTCTTCTTTGTGCCAAAAAGCTTTCCAAAGTTTTCTGGTTTTCTAAACCTTGAAAACTTGTGCTATTCATTGTTTTCATCTCTTCTCCCTTTGCCAAAAAGAATTTGCCATGGACTAACCGCCTGAATTCTTTTTGTGTCTCGCTTCTCCCTTTTCCAAAAGAACAAAGGACTAACCGCCTGAATTCTTTTGTGTCTTCCTTCTCCCTTGTCAAAGAATTCAAAACAACATAGTCTGAGAATTCTTTTGATTCTTCCCTTTCCCTTATACAAAAGTTTTCAAAGGACTAACCGCCTGAGAATTCTTTTGTATCCCCATTCACAAAGTATCAAAGGTTTAACCGCCTGAGATCTTTGTCTTAACACATTGGAGGGTACATCCTTTGTGGTACAAGTAGAGGGTACATCTACTTGGGTTGTTGACTGAGAACAAGAGAGGGTATCTCTCTTGTGGATCAGTTCTAGTGGAGGGTACATCCACTAGGTTCAAAGAGAACAAGGGAGGGTACATCCCTTGTGGATCTTTGCTTGTAAAAGGATTTTTACAAGGTTGAAAAGAAATCTCAAGGACCGTAGGTTGCTTGGGGACTGGATGTAGGCACGGGTTGTTGACGAACCAGTATAAAAACTCTTGTGTGTTTGTCTCCTTCTTCCCTACTCTTTTACTTTCCATTGTGCATTTTAATTTCTGCTTTTATTTTTGGTTAAGTTTCTCTTCTACTCCTTATTCTCTTAACAACATAAGTAAAATCCTTAGAAGAGGAAATTTTTAATTAGTAAAGGTTTAGGAATAATTAATTCAACCCCCCTTCTTAATCATTCTGAGGCCACTTGATCCAACAAGTGGTATCAGAGCAGGTTTCTTGTAGAAAGTTTAACCACTTCAAGATTCATGGCCTCTTTAGATTCTGTCTTTCAAAAGTATTTTCAGGAACAAGTTATTCGAAGATCATGATGAAGACCAAGTCAACTTGTGTCTCATGACAAAATCTGATGAGAATAACAAAGAAGATTCTGTAAGGAAGAAGTGGTACATAGACAGTGGATGTTCCAAGCACATGACGGGTGATGTATCCAAATTCACAACTATTTCCCCCAAGAAAAGTGGACACGTTACATATGGCGACAACAACAAAGGCAAAATTATTGGAGTCGGTAAAATAGGTACGAGTTCTTCTACTCCTGTTGAAAATGTGTTGCTTGTAGAAGGTTTGAAGTATAGCTTATTAAGTGTTAGTCAATCATGTGATAGAGGATATAAAGTATCTTTTGATTCTGAAAAATGTGTTATTAAGCATGAACATGACAAAGATATTGAACATATAGGTTTTAGAGAAAATAATGTTTACATGATTGATTTAAAACAAAAATCTGAAAATGATAGATGCTTTTTAAGTAAAGATTGTGATCCATGGTTATGGCATAAGAGAATTGCTCATATTAACATGGATCATCTAAATAGATTAATTTCAAAAGATCTAGTCATTGGTTTACCTAAATTAAAATTTGAAAAAGATAAGTTATGTGATGCATGCCAAAAAGGTAAACAAACAAAAGTATCTTTTAAATCTAAAAATATTGTTTCCACCACTCAACCATTGCAATTATTACACATGGATTTGTTTGGACCATCTAGGGTCATGAGTTTTGGTGGAAGTTACTATGCATTAGTAACTGTTGATGACTATTCTAGGTATACTTGGACTTTATTTCTTACGCATAAAAATGATGCATTTCATGCATTTAGAAGACTTGCCAAAGTCAATCAAAACAAAAAGAATCTCAAAATTATCTCCATCAGAAGTGATCATGGAGGTGAATTTGAAAACAATGATTTTGAAATGTTTTGTGATGAATATGGCATAGAACACAATTTTTCTGCACCTAGGACACCCCAACAAAATAGAGTAGTAGAAAGAAAAAATAGAGCCCTAGAAGAAATTGCTAGAACTCTTTTAAATGACACACCTCTTCCAAAATACTTTTGGGCAGAAGCGATTAACATCGCATGTTATATTATGAACAGAGCCTTAATCAGACCCATTCTTAATAAAACCCCATATGAACTTTTCAACAATAGAAAACCAAACATTGCACATTTACATGTTTTTGGATGTAAATGTTTTGTGCTAAACAATGGTAAAGAAAGCCTAGGAAAGTTTGATGCCAAGGCAGATGAGGGTATCTTCCTTGGGTATTCCTTACATAGTAAAGCATTTAGAATATACAACAAAAGAACCATGACAATTGAGGAATCAATACATTTTACTTTTGATGAAACTAATATTACCTCCCCGAGAAAGGAGTTTGTTGATGATATTGCAGATACTTTGGAAGATACTCAAAATGAAGAAAGAAATATGAAAAGAAAGAGAGATGATGAAGTCAAGGATGATCAAGATGACACAACACAAGAAAATGATAATCTTCCCAAAGAATGGAAAACTTCAAGAAATCATCCTCTTGACAACATCATCAGTGATATCTCAAAAGGGGTAACAACTAGACACTCTCTTAAAGATTTATGCAATAATATGGCATTTGTTTCATTAATAGAACCTAAAAACTTTAAAGAAGCTATTATAGATGACCATTGGATAGTAGCTATGCAAGAAAAATTAAATCAATTTGAAAGAAATGATGTATGGGAATTAGTAGAAAAACCTTCAAATTATCCAATCATAGGAACTAAGTGGGTATTTAGAAATAAATTGGATGAAAATGGTATAGTAATTAGGAATAAAGCTAGACTTGTAGCAAAAGGATATAACCAAGAAGAAGGTATAGACTATGAAGAAACTTTTGCACCTGTAGCTAGATTAGAAGCCATTAGGATGTTATTAGCATATGCATCTGTTATGAATTTTAAATTATATCAAATGGATGTCAAGAGTGCTTTCTTAAATGGTCTAATTCAGGAGGAGGTATATGTGGAACAACCTCCGGGGTTTAAAGACTCACAAAAGCTAGACCATGTCTATAGATTAAAGAAGACACTTTATGGTTTAAAACAAGCACCTAGGGCTTGGTATGAAAGGTTAAGTAAATTCCTATTAGAGAAGAATTTTACTAGAGGGAAATTAGATACCACCTTATTCATAATAAAAGAAAGATAATGATATCCTGTTGGTACAAATTTATGTTGAAGATATAATTTTTGGATCTACTAATGAATCTTTGTGCAAGGAGTTTTCTATTGATATGCAAAGTGAGTTTGAGATGTCCATGATGGGTGAGTTAAATTATTTTCTTGGACTACAAATCAAACAAACAAATGATGGGATCTTTGTCAATCAAGCAAAGTATTGCAAAGAACTCATTAAGAGATTTGGAATGGAAAACTCAAAACACTTGGCTACTCCTATGAATACAAGTTGTTATCTTGACAAAGATGAATCCGATCAACCGGTTGATCTAAAGAAATACAGAGGTATGATTGGATCTCTACTTTATTTATCTGCAAGTAGGCCAAATATTATGTTTAGTGTATGCATGTGTGCAAGATTTCAATCAGATCCAAAGTTTTCACATTTAATGGCAGTAAAAAGAATCATAAGATATCTATTAGGAACAATTAGTTTAGGATTATGGTACCCTAAGAATTCTTTATGCAACCTAGTAGGATACTCAGATTTAGATTTTGCTGGATCAAAAACAGATAGGAAAAGTACTAGTGGTACATGTCAATTCATAGGGTCTGCACTTGTTTCTTGGAATAGCAAGAAACAAAATTATGTAGCTTTATCCAGAGCAGAAGCAGAATATATTTCTGCTGGTAGTTGTTGTGCACAAATTCTGTGGATGAAGCAACAACTATCTGACTATGGAATAGTATTAGATCACATTCCCATAAAATGTGATAACACAAGTGCCATAAACATATGTTGGAAGCCTAACCCCATTACAAGCTTAGAAAGTCCTTCAGATTCATTTTGTGTGTTCATTACTGTATAACATGAGATGAAATGCAAAGGTTGGGACTTGTGTTAGTTGTTTATGATGGAATGATCCTAAACACTTGAGCTTGAGTGAAACAATGACTGTGAGGTTGTGGTTGATGATCCTTCATTGATTTCTGCCATTCTTACTAGCATATTTCAGTTGTGACTCTAATGTGCATGTTCCTAACTTTGAAAAGCTGCATGTTTGTTTCTCTATGAAACAAACACCATTTTGAGTGATCATTGTAGGTTGTCACTTGAGGACAAGTGAACTATTCTTTCTTTGCTTGAGGACAAGCAAAACTGTAAATATGGGGAAGTATGTTAGTCGTTTTATACGACTAACTTTTGTATAGAAAACATTTTCCAAAACTTGTATAGTTCCCCAATCTATGGTTATTTTGTAGTGATTTTGTAAATAAATCTTGTTTTATTGTTAAAGCTATCTCTAGAATATATCCATTGAATTTAATGATGAAAAATGTGCAATTTCAGGTGAAAAAGAGGCTAAGTCATGAAGTGCTAAAAGTGACAGTTGAGCTTAGCTCATCAGTGGGCTAAGCGCGCATCCACCGATAAGTGCAGCTTCAGTGCACTAAGCGCAACAGTTGTCTTCAGCCTGGCTCAGCGCACGACTGGCGCTAAGCTCAAATCCACTTACTCGCGCTAAGCATGAGGGTGGCGCTAAATGCAACGTTGCGAATTCAATGCCTATTTAAAGCCTGTTTTGTGCAGAATTAGGGTACAATGCCCAGGGCACAGAATTCCATAGCACACCACAGTGCCTATTTCAGTGCTTAAATTTTGAATGCTCTTGGTCTGATCAACCATTTGTGTGCCTAGTTAGGTGATTTTAACATTGAGAAATGTATTGTTCCCTTAGAACTTGAATGAAGTAGAATTGAAAGTTTGTCTTACAAGAGGGATCTACGGATTAAGTTTTGGTTTTAAGTATGTTGTTACAATAATGTTGTTTGGTCTAAGTCTAGTCCAACAAGAGGGATCTAAGGACAAAGCTTAGGCTAAATTAATCTAAACTTTCGTAAGCTATTTAAGCTAAGTCTAGTCCAACAAGAGAGATCTGAGGATGGAGCTTAGTTTAAGTTAGTCTAAACCTAGGAGGGCTGTCTAAATTGAGCCTAGTCCAACAAGAGGGATCTGAGGATGAAGCTTGGATTGATTCAGTCTAACTAGGGATCGAGGTTTAGTAACTTAGGCTACAACATAGAACACAAAAGCATGATTGATTAAAGAAACATCTTTATATGCATCAGCTGGTCTGTTAGAAAGACCCAACATCTCTACCTACTGCTGTCAATTTTACTTACTTGCATTTTTAACTTTTTTTAGCCTAGACTTAGTTTAATCCTGTATTAAACCATCAATTATCAATGTTTCTTTCAACAATGCCTTATTTCTAAATTTAACCTTGTCTTAGACTAGTTCCCTAAGTTCGATACTCGGATTCTTCTGTTTTAATTTTAAATACTTGACAATCCGGTGCGCTTTCTGGCATACCGGATTTCCCTTGAACATATTTGTATAAATAAAAAGTGGACCACAAAGTAACTGCAGGGGAAATCCCAACAGTTATAGGTAGAGGGTATCCATGATGCCATCTTGAAAAGGGTGTCAGTGAAAGACATCATGGTGGGTGTTAAGTGATCTGAGTCGGGAGGGGATTGGAGGTTGCTCATGGTGGTTATAGGAGGAATGTTGAGTGTGACTTTCCTTGGTATGTGTCTCGGCATGGGTGGGTGGTGGAGACGGGGAGCGAGGTGGAGATGGTGGTGGTCGGGGTGGCGAAAGTGGGTGCTAGTAAAAAAACTTATTATAGTAACCAAAGTCTCATCAATATATATATCATCACCACTGATTGAGAACTAGTGAATCTTTTTTTTTTACAAACAAATACTTGTTGTTCTAGTGAATCCTTTCTATTTTTGGGTTTTACATGGATGATCATAAAAATCTAATGCTTGCTTATGTATTGTAGTGACACAACTTATTTGCATATTTGAATTTGAAATTTGGAATGAGACACTTTTCTACCATATGAAATGTAAAGAATGCCTCTACTAGGCTCTTTTTTCCATTGGAAAATTTTGTAAGAACTGGGATTGGGCAAAAAATCAATAAGCCTAAGCCATTTGAACCAAGAGAGCAAAATAAACCGTAAAAAACCATAAGATTGCAACTTCAGTTTGTAGCTGCATATCCATTTGGTATATTGATAATTGTGTTTGATCGAATATATATTTGGAAATTAGGTGATAAAGTACTTTTAAGGTAAAAGTATTTTTTGTGAAAGAATCAAGACTTTTGTTTTAATTTTGAGGAATAATTATGTTTTTAGTCCTCCATCTTTTCAACATTTTTGGTTTTAGTCCTTAAACTTTTTGGAGACTAGTCAACATCCCCAAACTTGTATTTCGTCCATTGTTCTTCCCAACATCTGGAAAACATTTAAGAATGATATAATTGATTATATTTTTTATATAATTGATTAAAGTGTTCTTGATCACTTTTGGGATTACTTTTAAGAACGAAGTAATCGATTATGATCACCTGATAATCAATTAAAGTAGAGACTCATGAAACACCTGTAATCGATTACGATCAACTTTGTAATCGATTAAAACAGAGAGTCTTATGCACTAAAGAAGTTTCTAACTTTAGAAATAATCTTCTTACTTCTACATGGTGATGCATGATGTACACATGAAAAAAGAGAGACTAAGATGCAGCAATCAATACAAAATTCCCTCAAAGATTTGGGCATGTAAAAAAGACAAAACTTCTTCAAGCTCTTTCATGTTGCTCCCCCTATCTCTAACAATCTCTCCTTTTTGGCTTTGGTGATACCAAACTTGAATTTCAAATTGAGTGCATTTGGAGAGTCTTGAGAGTAGAGACTTTTTTAGAAAACCTGAAAGTTTCTGAATACTAAGAGATGTGTCAATTCATATCACCATCATCATTAGGTAGATTTGTATATGAATGTATGTATGCAATGCAATACTTCTTCCTAATGCAATGCTAATGCAATGTTTCTCCCTCTTTTGGCATAACAAGGCCAAAAATTCACAGCTATCCATAGAGTAAAAAACAAACAAACATATGATGTGAGAAGGGAAAAAAATCATAGCATTTCATTCACAGAAACAAAACAATACAGCTGATGTAGCTCCATGTAGAGCTTTTAGGCCTTGGATCTTCTTCATCAATGGCAGGAATGGAGAAGGAGGAAATATGTTTGGAGATGCCACTTCAAGGAGAAGATGAGTTAAGAACAAGCTCACCACCATAGGAAGCCATGGATAAGAGCTTGAAGGTAAGAGAAGATGAGTGGAGGGAGAGGAAGAGAGGGAGGCACGGAATTTATGCCTCAAATAAGGTCTAAACTTTGAAGTCTAATTTCTTAAATGATAAAGTTGAAAAAATGCATACACAAGACCATTATTTATAGCCTAAGTGTCATATAAAATTGGAGAGAAATTTGAATTTCACTTGAATTTGAATTTGAATATGTGGAGCCCAAATTTCACTAATTATGATTAGTGAATTTTAGCTCTGGTTCAGCCCACTAATCCGAGATCAAGTCCAAGATTCTCCACTAAGTGTACTTAGGTGTCATGAGGCATGTAAAGCATGAAGGACATGACATAAAGTGTGACAATATGATGTGGCAATGGGGTGTAGCAAGCAAATCCTCATTTTCCCCTTAGGCTGGTCTAAAATTTAATTGGATTTGGATTCTCCCAGTTCAATTAAATTTATGTCCTAACACACACATCAAATAGTGCACTTAATGCATGTGAAATTACAAAACTACCCCTAATATGAAAACTAGTCTAAATGCCCTGAAATGCAAGGGCTTAAAAATTCTACATTACTAGGGTACCCTTCCTACACTATGTAGCCCTAAATACAAGGCCCAAAAAAAATGAAACCCTAATCTAATATGTACAAAGATAAGTGGGCTTATAATTAGCCCATGGGCCCAAAATCTACCTTAAGGCTCATGAGAACCCTAAGGCCTTCTCCTACATCTCTGGCCCAATCTTCTTGGAGTCTTCTATCCAATTCCCTTAGGGGGTAGGATTGCCTCAACAACAAATCATTATACCATTGTAATAGACTACAACTATTTAACAAAAAAGGACAGAGACAAAAACAAAATTGAGCATAATCAGAAATGACAATCAAACAACTGAACTAAGCACTTAAACACAACTAAGCTTCATCCTCATACAGGTTAAGGAGGTTGCTAAGGGTCAACCTAGTTTCAATGTTTCCCAGTCGGGTACATATATTTTCCAATGAACTATGAACCTTAGCTGAGTGCTCTTGATGGAGGTGAAGCATAGTGTTCATCTTCTGAATCATGAATAACTTAAAAAAGTCCATTGATGTGAAGGCTCTTGTAGAGCTTCAGCTTTAGTTTCTTCTTCCATTTGTTCAATGTTTCCAGCTGTTGGCTCTCCAACTATTATGCATTCATGATCAACAAACCTCATTCCAAGCTTTTGGAGATGCCTTTCGATAATCTCACTGGATGCTTGGTAAGGTTCACAATCTCATTAGACAAATCAACATTGAAGTAGTCAATGAATCTTGAGGCAAGTACAACATAAGGAAATTCATAATCTACCAAACGATGACTCTTCAGCATAATGTCTTCAATCAGTAGTACCTAGTTCATCTTGATACTTGATTTCAGACCATAAACAACTTGCAGATCATCACTCATTACTTAAGCATGATTACTTGACCTCAGAGTGAGAATATAGGTAATGAGATAAACTAACATTTTGTCCTCTACAATCAGTCCACCAACTCTTAAGCGATTTCTCAAGTTCCTAGAAGGGTCAAGAAGCATTCCTCTATAGGTCTACATCTTGTTGTACCCATCAGTCGTTTCATAGAACTTGTGGACTCCACCCATATCCAGACCAGCTACTTCCTTCCATACAATAGCATCAATGACTATTTCTACTCCATTTATTGTAGAAGAGAGGTTACCTTCAAGGTCAACAAGTGCATAGCTGTAGAAAACCTTGACTAGCTGTGGATGAAAGGCTCCTTTCATTTCCACCAACTTTGACAATCTTGTGCTTCGAGTAGATTGGGAAAGTTGAAGCCTTACCGAGAGAACCATTACAAGTTCAAATACTTGGTGATCCTTACATTTTTTACAACATAAATCATCTTGTAGTCATTCTTCTTGCTTTCATCTGTGAACCATGTGTCCAAGTAGTTGAGAGAAGCTTGTGAACATCTGCCTTGCTTCCTCTTGGAAGTTTTTGCTTTCTTTAGCTCTTTGAACTGAGTTGTCCTGGTTGGCTGAGGTGGGTGGCAGGAGTAATTGCAGTAAATGGTGGTTGATAAGGTGAAGACGAAGAGATGTAAAAGATTACACACAAAAAACACGCAAGTAATCGATTAAAATGACATTGCAATCAATTAAAATGGCCCTCAGTTTCACTCAAAACCAAAAGCTGATATAACTAATCATTTAAAACACAAATGTAATCAATTAAATATGCCAAAACAAACTCCCCCTAAGGCCTTTGTAATCAATTAAAATGTAAGGTAATCGATTAAAATAGAACACAAAGCCAAAAGAAGCCATAACCCATAACATGTAATCGATTAAGATGAAGCAGTAATAGACTATACCAAAACAAAATTCCAAAACAAAGCTTTAAGCCCAACATATAATCGATTAAAATGATGCAGTAATCAATTAAAACAACAAATCTTGAACCATAACACCACAAACACATAAATTGTAATCGATTAAACCATGAGGTAATCGACTAAAATGGAATATTTCAAAAATTGATAAATGTCATACCCTAATTTCATCCGGGGACCATTGTTTGGTGGCATGAAACCTTCGCTTGACCACCTCGAGGTACTTAACACCCATCGTTAGGCAATCCGTGAAGTTCCACAAACATGCTGGAAGTCGAAAGGAAGTATTGTTGCACAATCCGTGAAGTTCCGCAACATTCCAGAAGTCAAAAAGGGCATTGTGGTGTGATCCGTAAAGTTTCGCGACATTCCGGAAAGAAAATAGGTGTCGTTACGTAATCCGTAAAGTTCCGTAATGTTTCGGAAAAAGGAATCAGCAGAAAAGGCAAAAGGAGGTGTATTTAGTAAAAAGGGTGTGCAAATAGCAACCAGGCCCAATTGGGCTTTCCAGGGGGTTCAACAGAAGGCGGTGCCTTCTGGTGGAAGCAACCCAGCTTGCCTGGGCGAGCTGGGCGGCAACTACTTCCCTCTTTTTCCCTATAAATAGGGGAAAGAGGGCAGATTAATTTTGTTCAGCCTTTCTGGTATTTAGGATTCTCTCGAAATTAGTGAGCAAAATTGTTACCGTGGAAAAAATCCAAGCCGAGCCTCTTCTGTAACGCTTCCGAGACGTTTCCGTGAGCGATTTCGTGAAGATTCTTCACCGTTCTTCATCGTTCTTCGTTCGTTCTTCGATCTTCAACCGGTAAGTTCTTGAAATCCAATCTTTTAACTCATTCTATGTACCCTTAATGGTCTCCACTTGTTTCGCGTGCTTTTATTTTTATTTCGTTTATTTTTCGTACCCCTTTTGACATGCTTTAACCATTTATTTAATCCGTTTTCTCGCCTAATAAACAATAAAATGAATTTCCACCGATCATTTGAGGTGTAATATCGTTTAATCTCTGTTAAAATAAAATCCAACCGATCATTCATGCCATAACCACGTTTTTAATCCAAAAAAGGCAAAATAACAATAAAATAATCAAAATATCTTTCGATAAAATAATCAAAAAAATCAATTGGACGTTTTTTCTTTGGATGTTTCCTTGAATGAATTGACTAATAACCAAAGTGAAACCAAGGCTAAAATCAACTCACAAATCAAGCTTTCTCCACAAATCACTTAAAAATCGTTTTAAGGTCCAACGCCTTAAATGGTCCTCTTTGCTTTTTATTGGTTGACGTGGA
Organism: Glycine max; assembly: GCF_000004515.6. Taxonomy (NCBI): domain Eukaryota; kingdom Viridiplantae; phylum Streptophyta; class Magnoliopsida; order Fabales; family Fabaceae; genus Glycine; species Glycine max. The sequence continues at coordinate 7,364,826 of NC_038249.2, read as the reverse complement.
CCTTCGAAAGCATAAAATCAACATGTAACTTTGTTGCTACTTTCAAAAAAACCAAGAGATCGTTAATGGTCCAACACCTTAATGTTTCTCTCATTTCAAAAGAATCAAAAGATCGTTTAAATGGTCCAATGCCTTAAACGACTTTTGTTTGGTCAAAATATATCTTGCAAAAAAGATAAAAACAACTTAACCAATATTCAATTCTCAAAGAACTACGTAGGTCTGATTTCCTTATCGCAATTGAGGAATACGTAGGAGCAAGGGAAACGCCCTTGTCGACCACAAAAAATTAAAAAAAATACAAAAGGCGTAAAAAGACATAAAAATGTAAGAAAGGGAAAATAAAACAAATTAAAGTCATATTTGCACACTTGATTAAAGGTTGTCGTCCCTTGTGACAGATGCGTGGGGTGCTAATACCTTCCCCGTGCGTAAATACAACTCCCGAACCTTTCACACTTAAAGTTCGTAGACCATACCTTTTTCGATTTTTCCGACGTTTTCCTCAAATAAACGTTGGTGGCAACTCCGTGCATTTTCCTTTCTTGGAAGACACACCCATGAGCCCCGCGTCGCCCTCCCACCGAAGGGTAGGTTGCGACAGTTGACGACTCCACTGGGGACTGTTTTATGAGAGTTAGGCCTTCTAATCTCGTGCAATATCATGACTTCCTCATTTTTGGTTTCCTTTTCTTTCTCTTACGTTCTTGTATATAACTCTTTGATGCTTTGTGTGTTCTTTAAATGTGTGCATGAGATAAATATTTATTCATTTGATGCACACAAACACCAACACTATTTGTACACACGATGAGTTGAAAAGGGGCCCTATACCCGGGTTCATGGGAACATAAGGAGTGGAGGTGAATCTGTGGTCATGTTGGGTCTCCGACTTGCTTGATGACAGTGAACCCTCATCTAGAGTTTTTCTCTTTGATAACATATTTTTGCTGGTAGTCCCTACTGCCACAATATGTTTTTTCGAAGGGGATGATACCTCTAGAAACCATCAAGAGAGATATGACCACCTTGGGAATTATCACTAAAAGCCTTTTAGTTCCTCCCATTTAGGTTCCAAAAATGGGGGCATGAAGTGAACACGCTGTGTGCCTTTAAAACACTGCCATGCATATAACCTAGATGTCATGTACCCATTTGCTGTATGATTATTTGAGGATATTGCCATGCTGTGTACATCCCCCTGTTGCGCTTTTGCACATCTGCCTCCTGTTGTCACGCAAGCGTTGTATATTGGTCTCGTCTTTTGTCACGGGAAGCCGGAAGGTCCATATCATCTTCTTAACTGCACACATGGGGCACTGTGCCCCCGAATGCGCAAGTAAAAAGAGATGATTTTCCAGACTCTCGTGTCCGTAAATGCATTCATATCATGCATTGCATAAGCATCTCTTGATGGCATCGTAATGGACATATCGTTCCCACAATTGTCACTTATCATTTCATGCATTTCATTTTGCATAAGTCATTTCATCGCCATGCATATGCATCTAATAGGTTTTTTTGCATAACATTTGCTTTCATGTTTACTCATGCATGATCCTTGCATTTTCCCCTGCAAAACAAAAAAAAAAAAGAAGCATGAAAGTTTACACCGCATTCTTAGTTGCATGTCTTAGGTACCATGAGCTAACCATGTTGGGATCATAAACCTGTTTCTCTTAAAAAACAAAACAAAATGATTGAGTATGATACATAATGCGTGGTTAACTAGGAAATGACGTTTCTTCGGGCATCTCAATCTCATAATTACATTTTCCATGCATAGCATGCATATTCCCGAGTCTTTCATCCCTATGAAAGGTTGTTGAAGTATTGGCAATCAGAATTGCCATTCCTTAGATTATAGGGTTGAACCAAACTCATGCTTTTACAAAAAGGTTCATCAAGTCAAGTTGAAGTATGGAAGTAACCATCTTGCAAAAAATTGGGCAAAAGATGGATCGAGTTACATTGTTGCTTCGTCTACTGCCAAACACATTTAGGACTGTTGATGTCCTTATTACTTCCAATTTCACCTTGACAAAGATGTCATGGACCATGTTGAAAATCTAAATTGATTCAACCCCATGTCCTGCGTAAAAATTCAGAATACTTCAATTGTGCATCATTCGCATACATCCATGCTTTTCATCGCCTGCATTTCTCATTCCATTCTTTCCTTGAAAAAAAATGAACTTAATCATTGTTATAAAAAAGAAAAAAACACACTTTACGGCGCCCTTGCCGAACTCGTGCTAGAGCTAGAGTAACGAGTGAAGTAGAGGAGGTGCAAGAGCAGATGAAGGCCGACATGGAGGCCATGAAAAAGCTAATGGCCACAATGATGAAGGCCATGATGAGCATGAAGAAGATAATGGAAGCCAATGTAGTTGCAATTTCCGCTACCAGTGTTGTTGCTAAGGTGAACCTGATGCCCCCATCTATCCTCAACCAAATGAATCATCCAACCTCAGTTATGGTAGGCAAAGATTTAGGATGTACGGGCGGCCCCTGTTATGTGCAAATTCTAAACAAGCACCCCTTCACGCCATATGGCTTGCCTCCCAACTTACACCACCCAATGTGGCGTACACTCCCAATGAGAATGTCAATAACTCCACTTCTATACTCATTGAGAGCCAACAACCTCAATCTGATCATGCACATGTTTCTCAACCCATGGGGGAGACACATGAAATGCCCCACCACAATCTAGCGGACTTCGAGCCTTGCCTCGGATATGCCACTAAAGGGCAAGCAATTGGTGATATACCCCTGCAAAACACATTGAAGGGCCCTCAGTATCACCCACAACCACACCCATTGCATTCCACAGCGGGTAAAAACCCTCATGCTATGGCAGAAATGGGAGAAGTTGGATCATCTAGAGGAAAGGCTTAGGGTCGTTGAAGGAGGCAGAGATTATGCCTTTACTGACATAAAAGAGTTGTTCCTAGTACCCAAACATGGTCTCCCAAGTTAAAGGTGCTGGACTTTGACAAGTACAAGGGGACTACTTGCCCCAAGAACCATCTAAAGATGTATTGTCGGAAGATGGAGGCATACGTAAAAGATGGGAAACTGCTGATACATTTCTTCCAAGAAAGTCTTACTGGGGCAGCTGTCACCTGGTATACTAACTTGGAACCTTCCCGAGTCCATTCTTGGAAGGACCTAATGGTTGCCTTCATTAGGCAGTATCAGTACAATTTTGATATGGCTCCGGATAGGATGCAACTACAGAGCATATGCAAGAGGGGGCACAGATTTTTCAAAGAATATGCCCAAAGGTGGAGGGATCTGGCAGCCCAAGTGGTTCCCTCAATGACACAGAAAGAAATGATAACAATGATAGTAGACACATTACCAGTGTTCTATTATGAAAATGGTGGGTTACACACCGTCAATCTTTGCGGATTTGGTCTTCATTGGCAAAATGATCGAAGTGGGTCTGAAAAGAGGCAAATCTGATCATCATGCTTTGATAAATGCAAAATTGGGGCAAATGAAGAGGGTGCAAATGAGGGAGAAACCCATGCTGTGACTGCCATTTCTATACGACCAAGTTTCCCACCAACCCAACAATGTCATTACTCAGCAAATAACAACCCTTCTCCTTACCCACCACCCAATTATCCACACAGACCATTCCTAAATCAACCACAAAGCCTGTCTACCACACTTCCAATCACGAACACTACCTTTAGCATGAACCAAAACACCAATGAAGAAAGGAATTTTGCAGTGAAAAAGCCTATAGAATTCACCCTAATTCCGGTGTCCTATGATGACTTGCTCCCATATCCACTCGATAATTCAATGGTAGCCATAACCCCAACCAAGGTTCATCAACCTCTATTTCTTCGAAGATACGACTCGAACACAATGTGTGCTTGTCATGGAGAAGCCCCGAGGCATTCCATTGAGCATTGTAGGGCCCTGAAGCATAAGGTGCAAGGTCTAATTAATGCGGGCTGACTGAAATTTGGGGAGAATCGTGTGTAAGTCCTAACATTGACAAAAGATGCCACACATGGGGCAATTTGAAGGTTCTTGTTAGATGTCTCTAATGACTGATCAGGATTTTCAAGTTTATGCCATTATTATAAACCATAGTTACAATGCTAAATAAAATGGATAAATTTGACATCTTTGTCCCTCATCCTCTCACAAACACATCTTTGCTTATTCAACTTCCACCGGAATGTGGGTGCAAGCCATTGGTTTGTTTGCTCAAGCGACCTGCGCTCCTGAGTTTGGACATCCAAGACCGTTCAATCAGAAATTACTCGTGCTACACATTTGTTGAGGATGCCGTAAAACGACGAGTAAAGCAAAAAAAGTTCAAGAAGATAAAGCATTTGATTGACTGTGTTTTCAAGTAAAAATATAGACGTTCATGTGACCTCATTTTATCATTCCGAAAAGTTTGTCTTTTTAGAGAGAAGTGAGTTATCAAGAATAGGAGTCATTTGACTTAATCCATCAACTGAAAAAAATCCTTCAACTATTTCTCGTCCTTGGAAAACTCTTTTTGCAAGAATCAACCGCTTCTTTCATTCTTCCTTGCTACAAGGTTGTGAAAACAAAACAACGATGGATGCCTCAAATCCCTACACTGGGGCAATGAAAGGCACCATGCATAAACCTCAAGCGAACCTAGGGACAAATTAGAAGTTATCACCCAATAGGTTCCCAGCTACAAGGTCATGACGAAAGATAACAATTGGTACCTCAAAGCCTTACACTTGGGCAATGAGGGGGATCGTGCATGAGCCTCAAGTGAACATAGGGGCAGATCAAAAGTTCTCACTCGTCGATGTTTTTAAACAAAAAAGGGGGGGACAAACCTGAGGATTTCAATGGATTGATTAAACGGCAAACAACTCCATTGCTATCACTCAAAAATGGTCAAGTGACTAAATCGAACAGAACATACACTCTGAGGGAGTTCCCGAAGAGATTTGCAAAAGATAGGATGAGGTTGCATGAATTATCACTTCTTTCAAAAAGATAGTCAATCTGTGTTTTCCAAAAAAAAATCAAATCAAAATAAAAATAAAAAAATAGGGAAAGAATGTCATGAACATTGTACAACTTTCCATTACATTGCATTGTTGCATACGAAGTCCGCATTTACCGCATTTCAAGAAAAAGGTTGCATGCAGCTACATCCCTAAAAATCATGTTAACTCCATAGATTTCCTACATCTAATGTCCAATCTTTTGAATTTGAGATGACTGGCCCTCTCAATGAGTCAATCTCATGCTTTCTCATAAGGGTGGACCCTTGGGTACTAGTACCCTCACCTTCAAAGGACTACACCTCCTCGCCATCAGAGGACTACACGTCCTCACCATTATAGGGCTGCATGCCCTTGCCTTAAGAGGACTACACGTCCTCGCCATCAGAGGGCTGCATGTCCTCGCCTTTAGAGGACTACACGTCCTCGCCTTCAGAGGGCTACTCGCCCTCTCCTTCAGAGGACTACACGTCTTCGCCTTTAGAGGACTACATGTCCTCGCCTTCAGAGGGCTACACGCCCTCGCCTTCAGAGGGCTACATGCCCTCGCCTTCAGAGGGCTACGCGCCCTCGCCTTCAGAGGACTACTTGTCCTCACCTTCAAAGGGCTGCAAAAAAATATCTCACAATATATATATATATATGTGTGTGTGTGTGTGTGTGTGTGTGTGTGTGTGTGTGTGTGTGTGTGTGTGTGTGTGTGTGTATGTGTATGTTTAGGTAGCAAGATACCTTGGATACGCATGTATATAGCATAAATACCTTACAAAAATCTACACATGTTTAGGTAGCAAAATACCTCATGAAAATAAAATGTGTAGGTCTTGTGCACTTTTGTTCGCATGCCTTTTTCGAAAAAAGATGTGATCTCGGGCATCAACCGTGTCTAGGTTACAAGCTGTTAAAAAAAAATAAAAAAAAACAAAAACCAACAAGAACAAAAATATATCTTTCGGCTGAAAAGCCAAAATGCTTTTGAAAAGAAATAACTTCCAGCTTTTCTTTGAAAAAAAATTCACTGATCATAACCAGCTTTTGAAAAAAAATGTGTATGCACCTGAAGGGTGAATGCTGTGAAAAGTTTCCCAAACGCCCAAAATGGACTCGGATGAATGCATGAATTGATAAAAGAACATGTTTTGAAAACACTGGGTTGACTTAAATAGGGAAAATGAATCCTGAGCCCTAGTGTCACATGACCATAAAAACTTGATGCTTGAGTGTCCACATGGGTGCATGCATGACCAGTTTTGCATGAAATTTCCTAATCACCATTGTTGCATGTGTGTTGTCATACCCTAATTTCGTCCGGGGACCATCCGTTGTTGGGATGCGACCCTCATTTGACCACTTCGAGGTACTTGGCACCCATCGTTAAGCAATTTGTGAAGTTTCGTGATATGCCGGAAGTCAAAAGAAAGCATTGTTGCACAACCCGGGAAGTTCCGTGACATGCCGGAAGTCAAAAGGAAGTGTTAGTGTGCAATCCGTAAAGTTCCGTAATATCCCGGAAGCCAAAAAAGGGATGATTACGTAATCCGTAAGGTTCCGTAACATTACGGAAAGAAAACAAGTATCGTTACGTAATTCGTAAGTTTCCGTAACGTTACAGAAAAAGAATCAGCAAAAAAAGGCAAGGGGTGTATTTAGTAAACATGGGGTGCAAATAGCAACCAGGCCCACTTGGGCATTCTAGGAAGTTCTCCAGAAGGCGGTGCCTTTTGGAGGAAGCAACCTAGCTCGCCTGGGCGAGCTGGGTGGCAAGCTTCTCCTTCCTCTTCCTAAAAATAAGGGAATGAGGGAAGAACAAAAATGTTCAACCCTCATGGTATCTAAGATTCACTTAAAATTAGTGAGAAAAATTGTTTCCGTGAAGAAAATCCAAGCCGAGGCGCTTCCGTAACACTTCCGTGACGTTTCCATGGGTGATTTCGCGAGGATTTTCAACCGTTCTTCGTCGTTCTTCGGTCTTCAACCGGTAAGTTCCCGAAATCGAACTTTCCAATTCATTCTATGTACCCTTAGTGGTCCTCATTTGTTTTGCGTGCTTTTATTTTTATTTCATTTACTTTTCGTACCCCTTTTTTTACGTGCTTTAGTCATTTATTTAAGTCATTCTCTCGCCTAATCAAAAATAAAATAATTTTTCACCGATCATTCGTATTATAACATCCTTTAATTTCTGTTAAAATGAATTCCGACCATTCGGTCATGCCGTAACCGCATTTAAAACCAAAAAAGAGGCAAAATAATAATATAATAATCAAAAATATCTTTTAGTAAAATAAATAAATAAAAAATCAATTGGACATTTTTCTTTGGGATTTTTCTTTCTTAATCGAATTAACTAATAACCAAAGTGAGACTAAGGCTAAAATCAATTCATAAATCAAACTTTTGTCATCACCTTAAAAGCCATTTTTAAAGGTCCAACGCCTGAAATGGTCTTTTCCGCTTTTATTGGTTAAACGGGGACTTCTAAAAGCCTAAAATCAACACGTAGCTTTATTACCTCTTTCAAAAATAAAAAGATCAGTAATGGTCCAATGCCTTAATGTTTTCTCTCTTTAAAAAAAATCGAAAGATTCTTTAATGGTCCAACGCCTTAAATGACCTTTCATTCAATAAAAACATATCTTGCAAAAAAAGGATAAAAAATAACTTAACCAAACGCTTTGTTCTCAAAGAACTACGTAGGTCTGATTTCCTTATCACAATTGAGGAATACGTAGGAACAAAGGGAAACACCCTTGTCGACCACAAAAAGATCAAAATATAAAAAGGCACAAAAAGACATAAGAACGTAAAAAGGGAAAATAACATAAATTGACGTAATATTTGCACATTTGATTAAAGGCTGTCGTCTCTTGTGACGGACGTGTGGGGTGCTAATACCTTCCCCATGCATAAATACAACTCCCGAACCTTTCATTTAAAGTTCGTAGACCACGTCTTTTCTGGTTTTTCCGACGTTTTCCTCAAATAAACATTGGTGGCGACTCCGCGCGTATTCCTTTCTTGGAAAATGCACCCACGTGTCACGCGTCGTCCTCCCACCGAAGGGTAGGTTGCGATAGTTGGCGACTCCACTGGGGGACTATTTTTAGAGAGTTAGGCCATTTAAATCTTGTGCAATGTTTTATCATGACTTTCTCCTTTGTTGGTTTCCCTTTATTTTTCTTATGTTCTTGTATATATAACTCTTTGATGCTTTTAGTGCATTTTAAAATGTATGCATGAGGTAAATATTTATTCATTTGATGCACACAAAACACCAACACTATTTGTACACACGGTGAGTTGAAAAAGGGCCCTATACCTGGGCTCATGGGAACATAAGGAGTGGAGGTGAATCTGTGATCATGCTAGGTCTCCGATTTGCTTGATTACAGTGAACCCTCATCTAGAGTTTTTCTCTTTGATAACATATTGTTGCTAGTAGTCCCTACTGCTGCAATATGTTATTCGAAGGGGATGATACTTCTAGAGACCATCAAGTGAGATAAGACCACCTTGGGAAATATCACTAAAAGCCCTTTTAGCTCCCTCCCACGTAGATCCCTAAAATAGGGGCACGAAGCAAACACGCTGTGTGCCATTTTTTCACACTGCCATGCATGTAGTCAAATGTCGTGTACCCCTTTGATTATATTTGTTTGTGAATATTGTCGTACTATGTACATTCCCGTGTTGTGCCTTGTGCATATGCATCATGCACGGGTTCTGTCTTGATCCCCTCTCTTTGGAAAACCAATGGAGGGTCCGTGTCACCTTCTTAAATACATGCGTCAGGCACTATGCTACCCCAAGATGTTGTATCTAAGAAGGAGACAATTTCCCGGGCTCCCGTATTCATAAATTGCATCCGTATCATATGCATTTTCTTCATGCATTCATCCATTCCACCCATGATAGATGTCGGGGTTTTGATTCGCACCGATTTTGTTTCACTTTAGTAAAACATGGGATAAAGTCAAATGCCTTCGCTTAAAAAGACGTTCTATCAAGTCAAGGTCAAGAGCTTAAGGATCACCAGTCTAAAAGAGTTAGGGCAATTGATGGGTCAGCTCCAGCGGCAAGCTTTTCGCAAAGCTTACGGTAAAATCTGGGACCTAGCCATGGTAGAAGTCTCCACCGAGGCCATTGCTTCCCTCGCCCAGTATTATGATCAGCCGTTGAGGTGCTTCACCTTTGGGGACTTCCAGCTATCACCCATGGTGGAAGAATTTGAAGAGATCCTAGGATGTCCTCTAGGGGGAAGGAGACCATACCTCTTCTCAAGGTTCTATCCCTCATTAGCTAGAATTTCTAAGATAGTCCAAATCTCGGCACAGGAATTAGACCACAGAAAGCAAGTCGAAAATGGGGTGGTTGGAATACCGAGAAAATATTTGGAGGCAAAAGCAAGAATCTTGGCAGGTAGAGGCGAATGGGCCCCGTTGATAGACATTCTCACACTATTGATCTTCGGAGGAGTCCTCTTTCCAACTGTCAATGGGTTGGTGGACTTAGCAGCGATCGACGCTTTTCTCGCCTATCATGACCACAAGGAAAGCCCGGTTATCGCTATGCTAGCTGACCTATATGATACTTTCGACCGAAGATGTGAGAAGAGCAGTACGAGGATTGCTTGTTGTACTCCAGCTATTTATGTATGATTGGTTTCGCACCTTTTTCGCTAAGAGGTAAGGCATGCATAGAGAAAGGAGGCGCAAATTGGGACCAACTCTTAGCAAAAAAAGAAGGAGCGTCTATCAACTGGTTCCCTCGATGGAAAGAAGGAAGAATCAGAGTTCTTATTTTGTGCGGAGGATTTCCGAATGTTCCCTTGATGGGGACAAGGGGTTGCATCAGTTACAATCTTGTTCTTGCTATAAGGCAACTTGGCTACACTATGAGAAGGGCACCACTAGAGGAAGAGATCGCGCCTGTCATTTCACGAGGTTTCAATAAGACCAACGTGGAGACACTTCAGAAGGTCTGCAAGGCATGGGAGGTGGTGCGAAAGAAGGACAAGGAACTCAGGGGCAGTAACAATGGGCCCATCGGTGGCTACCGTAAGTGGTTGAGAACCCATGTGCAAGGTTTGGATTGGCTCCCAAGTTTGAGAATCGCTAAAAGGGAAGAAGTTGAGGCACTGGAGGAAGATGAAGAGGTGCAGGCCCTTAGGACAGAACTCGAGCAAGCTCAAATAGTCAAAGAAAGGTTCAAATCAGCAGCTTTGAAGATCCGAAAGGAGAATGCCGAACTGAGAGATATAAATACAGCTACCACCAAAGCCTTGGAACAAGAGACCAAGAGGGCTCGTAGGGAAGAGCATGGTCGGAACAAGTTCCGAGGGGCTCTGTGGGGCAGCAACAACGAGCTTAAGCTCAGGAGAGACGAAAGGGACCAATCACGAGTAGACAGTTTGATCTTGAAAGATGAGTTGAAGGTTTGCTCAAGGTCCAAAAGAATCCTGTCTCAGCGGTTATGCGAGACAGAGACCAACATGTTAGCTATCATTAGCAAGTACCAAGAAGAACTAAATCTAGCCACGGCCCACGAGCATAGAGTGGCGGATGAGTATGCCCAAGTGTACGCGGAAAAGGAGGCTAGAGGAAGGGTGATCGACTCGTTACATCAAGAGGCAACAATGTGGATCGACATATTTGCTCTTACCTTGAACGGGAGTCAAGAACTTCCCCGATTGCTAGCCAAGGCCAAAGCGATGGCAGACACCTACTCTGTCCCCGAGGAGATCCACGGACTTCTTGGCTATTGTCAACATACGATTGATTTAATGGCCCATATAATTAGAAACCGCTAGGAAACTTGTACTGTCACTCAAATCTGGACTTGTTATAACTTTCTGAATAAAATGAGTTTATCCCATGTTTTTACTCCAAAAGTCAGTGCGAATCAAATCACTCCCGCATTTTATCTCTATCATGCATTCATTATTCTTTACCTACTCCTCACGTTTGGTTTTTTAGGAAAAACACCATAACTAAACGCGCCCCAAGGCATCCCTATCGCACCAGATCCACATCTAGAACGATGGGTGATCAAGACGAGACACAGGAACAGATGAAAGCCGACATGTCGGCTTTGAAAGAATAAATGGCTTCCATGCTAGAGGCCATGTTAGGAATGAGACAACTCATGAAGAAAAACGTGGCCACAATTGCCGTTATTAGTTCAGCTGCAGAAGCAGACCCAACTCTCCTAGCTACCGTGCACCATCCTCCCCCAAACGCGGTAGGACGAGAAAGGAACAGACTGGGGCACAACAGCAACCCCCATTTGGGATACAACTGGGTGGCTTACCCTTATGGATTACCGCCTAATTACACGCCACCAGTCATGCATGATGATGCGGGTCATGTCTCTTCCCCCATCCTCGAAGGGGAGCCTCCTCGACAGCCCGACGAGGTCCATGAAGATCATCAAGAGTATGCCCAAGGGGATGTTGATTTCTACCCCCCGATCCCCGTCGAGGGGCCGGCGCCAAACACATTGCCTTAGCCCAACCTCACAGCACAGCCAATATTCTTGTCCACAGAAAGACCACCCCCGACGGCCGAAGAAAGAAGGAAACTCGATCTCCTCGAGGAGAGATTGAAAGTTGTTGAAGGCTTTGGTAACTATTCGTTCACGGACATGACAGATCTTTGCTTGGTACCGGCTGTCGTCATCCCCCCAAAATTCAAAGTGCCTGATTTCGACAAGTATTAAAGGACGACTTGTCTTAAGAACCATCTCAAGATGTATTGTCGCAAGATGGGGGCACACTCTTGGGATGAAAAGTTGTTAATACACTTTTTCCAAGATAGCTTGGTTGGAGCCGCGGTCGTTTGGTACACTAATCTGGAAGCTTCCCGCGTCCGTACTTGGAAGGACCTGATTACTGCTTTCCTAAGGCAATATCAGTATAATTCCGATATGGCTCCCAATCGCACTCTGCTACAGAATATGTTTAAGAAGGAAGGTGAGACCTTTAAAGAGTACGCACAACGGTGGAGAGACCTGGCAGCACAAGTGGCCCCTCCCATGGTCGAAAGGGAGATGATTACCATGATGGTAGACACCTTGCCAGTGTTTTACTATGAGAAGTTGGTAGGCTACATGCCTTCTAGCTTCGCGGACTTGGTATTCGCCGGGGAAAGAATCGAAGTAGGGTTAAAAAGAGGGAAGTTCGATTACATTTCCTCCACAAGTGCCAATGCTAAGAGAATCGGAGCAACTGGGGCAAAAAGGAAGGAAGGAGATACCCATGCCATCACTTCGGCAACCGCATGGGTCAAGCCCCCGCAGACCTCTCATGCTACACATCAGTACGCGCAACATCATCCAAGCTTTTCAGCTTGCGCCGGGAACTCCTCCAATTTAGCGCCCGTATAGCCTAGAGCGCCTGCCCCCATCCAGAGGGTGGCTCCCCAAGCTCTGGCTCCAACCATGACTCGGCCGGCCGACAATGCCCACTTTGGTGCCTGTTCCAACGCGATGAGGAACTTTCCCCGAAGCCAATTCTAGAATTCACCCCGATCCCAATGACGTACGAAGACCTCTTGCCGTCCCTCATCGCCAACCAAATGGTCGTAATAACTTCCGGGAAGATCTACCAACATCCTTTCCCAAAATGGTATGATCATGACGCAACTTGCACGTACCATGGGAAAACCCCGGGTCACTCCACCGAAAAATGCCTGGCCCTTAAATACAAGGTCCAACATTTGATAGACGCCGGATGGTTGATGTTTCAAGAGGATCGGCCCAACATAAAAACAAACCCGCTCGCCAATCATGGAGGGGGAGCAGTTAACACCATTGAGTCGGATAGGCCGCACAGGTCTAAGCCTTTAAAGGACATGGCGACCCCTAGGAGGTTTATCTATGAGGCCCTACAAAAGGGAGGTGTAATTCCCCACGGTGGGCATGAAGAGGATTCTTGTTTGTTGCATCCCGGTGAGCTACATGACATGGAAACATGTTTAGCAGTGGAGGAATTGTTGCAACGAATGATAGATCAAGGCCGACTGGAAGTTGGTGATGAGGGGAGGGAATAGCAGCATATATGTATGCAGTCCGCGGATGAGAGAAGTTTTGGAAGGCCTAAACCTTTGGCGATATATTTCACCAAGGACGTAGCTTCACAAAAGCCCCGATACCCCTCAGCAGCTAAACCTATTCCTTTTCCATACCAAAACAGCCACGCAGTCCCATGGAGGTATACACCTCCGAGTGAAAGGAAAGAAGAGGCCACCAACATCAGCTCATTGTCGGCCAAGGTAACCAATATCACGGGGCTGAGCAGTGTGACCCGCAGCGATCGCGTGTTTGCACCTCCCGACTTGCCGACACAACCCGCAAACGTTAAGGGGAAGGCAAAGGTGGTGGAAGAAAATGACAAGACGACCCTCACTCCGAATGAGGATATTCCAGTGAAAGGTCTTCCAGAGAAAAGGGATGGTTGTGGCAAGAAGGAAGTGTCACTAAAGGAAGAAAGCGAGTTTCTCCGCATTATTCAGCCGAGCGAGTTCAAGGTCATTGAGCAACTCAACAAAACCCCGGTCAGGGTCTCTCTTTTGGAACTACTCATGAGCTCTGAGCCTCATCGGGCTTTGCTAGTAAAGGTCTTGAACGAGGCTCATGTGGCTCAAGATATCTCTGTAGAGGGCTTTGGGGGACTCGTCAATAATATCACCGCCAACAATTATCTCGCCTTCGCCGAAGAAGAAATCCCTATTTAGGGGAGAGGGCATAACAGGGCTTTGCATGTATCAGTCAAGTGCATGGACCACGTCGTAGCCAAGGTGCTCATCTATAACGGTTCCAGTTTAAACGTAATGCCCAAAAGCACTTTGGAGAAATTACCATTTAATGCTTCCCATCTAAAGCCAAGTTCCATGGTAGTTCGTGCCTTCGACAGCACCCGCCGAGAGGTTAGGGGAGAGATCGACCTCCCTGTACAGATAGGCCCCCATACCTGTTAGGTTACCTTTCAAATAATGGACATTAACCCCACTTACAGCTGCCTTTTGGGGCGCCCGTGGATCCACTCGGTGGGAGTTGTTCCCTCTACACTCCACCAAAAATTGAAATTCATAGTAGAGGGGCATTTGGTTATCGTATCGAGTGAGGAAGACATCTTGGTGAGTTGCCCGTCCTCTATGCCATATCTGGAAGCTGCGGAGGAGTCATTAGAAACAATCTTCTAGTCTTTTGAGGTGGTAAGCATTGCCTCTGTAGATTCCTTCTCTGGGCAACCTTACCTGTCCGATACGGCAGTAATGGTGGCCCGAGTGATGTTGGGGAATGGTTACGAGCCCGGAATGGGTTTAGGCAAGGACAACGGCGGCAGAACCAGCCTGATAAGCGCCAGAGGAAACCGTGGGAAGTTTGGGTTAGGTTATAAACCCACATAAGCGGACATGAGGAAAAGCTTTGCAGGAAGGAAGGGCGGAGGTCAAGGCTCACGAGTGGGACAAGAATTCGAAGGAAGCCCGCCCTGCCACATCAGTAGGAGCTTTATAAGCGCAAGTCTAGGACACGAAGGCAAAGTCATTGTGATATGCGAAGATGATTCTCTGAGTGGATTGGATTTGGTATGACCATGCCCTCCTGGTTTCCGACTAGGAAATTGGCTAGTGGAGAAGCGCCCGGATATTTACACGACAAGCATAATGTAACCCTTTGTGGCTTTTAAAACTCTACAGTTGGGCCTAGGCTTTAGAGTTTCCTTTTGTTAAGGCTTTATGTCTTTTGTTCCTAAATTTATAATATAAAGCTCTTTCTTCATCTGTTCCTACGTCTCTACCCATTCTCATCCATTTGCATGTTTATTTCTTTACGTTTAAAATGCCAGATCCGGCGACGAGTCCCTCGAAGGTACTAATACCTGGGACCCGACCATCAATTTCGAGCAAGAAATGAATCAGATGGAGGATGAAGAGAACGAGGATGTGGGAATTCCCCCGGAGTTATAGAGGATAGTCGCCCATGAGGATGTGGGGCCTCATCAAGAAGAGACGAAACTAGTGGACTTAGGAACCGGCAGTAGGAAAAAAGAAGTAAAGATAGGCATGGGTATGACCACACCCATCCGTGAAGAATTGCAGCCCTGCTAAAAAACAACCAAGACATCTTTGCTTGGTCGTACCAAGATATGCCCGGTTTGAGTTCTGACATTGTACAACACCGATTACCTCTAAATCCCGAGTGTTCCCCGGTAAAGCAAAAACTGAGGAGGATGAAGCCCGAGACATCCTTGAAAATAAAAGAAGAGGTAAAGAAACAATTTGACGCTGGTTTTTTGGCTGTCGCTCAGTACCCAGAATGGGTTGCCAACATTGTACCAGTCCCTAAGAAGGATGGAAAGGTGCGAATGTGTGTGGATTATCGGGACCTAAATCGAGCTAGTCCCAAAGACAATTTTCCTTTGCCGCACATCGATATCCTCGTGGATAATACGGCCAATTTCGCTTTGTTTTCTTTCATGGATAGGTTCTCCGGTTACAATCAGATAAAAATGGCACCAGAGGATATGGAAAAGACTACCTTCGTCAGCCTGTGGGGAACGTTCTGTTATAAAGGGATGTCCTTTGGACTCAAGAATGTCGGGGCAACTTATCAACGGGCTATGGTAGCTTTGTTCCACGATATGATGCACCAAGAAATCGAGGTCTATGTGGACGACATAATTGCCAAATCTAAGACCGAGCAGGAACACCTTGTCAACCTGCGGAAGTTGTTCGAAAGGCTTAGGAAGTATCAATTGAGGTTAAACCCCGCTAAGTGCACTTTCGGGATCAAATCAGGGAAATTGCTAGGTTTCATCGTAAGCCAGAAAGGGATAAAGGTGGACCCCAAAAAGGTTAAGGCCATCCTTGAGATGCCGGAACCCCGTACCGAGAGCCAAGTCCGAGGTTTCCTGGGACGTTTGAATTATATTGCCAGATTCATATCACAGCTCACTGCTATTTGTGAGTCATTGTTCAAACTCTTACGCAAAAACCAAACCGTCCGCTGGAATAAGGATTGTCAAGAGGCGTTTGGAAGGATCAAACAATGTCTCATGAACCCTCCTGTGCTTATGCCGCCAGTACCCGGAAGGCCTCTCATCTTGTATATGACGATTTGGGACGAGTCGATGGGGTGTATGCTGGGGCAACATGACGAGTCCGGGAAGAGAGAGCGCGTTGTCTACTACTTGAGTAAGAAGTTCACAGCCTATGAGATGAATTACTCCCTGCTCGAAAGAACGTGTTGTGCTTTAGTTTGGGCATCCCACCGTCTAAGATAATACATGTTGAGCCATACCACCTGGTTGATATCCAAGATGGACCCGGTTAAGTACATATTTGAAAAGCCTGCTCTCACAGGATGGATCGCCCGGTGGCAAGTCTTGCTATCTGAGTTTGATATAGTTTACGTCACCCAAATGGCGATAAAAGGAAGCACCTTAGCAGATTATTTGGCTCAGCAGCCTCTCAACGACTATCAGCCCATGCATCCTGAATTCTCGGACGAGGACATCATGGCCTTGTTTGAGGAAAAACTAGACGAGGACTGGGACAAGTGGACCGTGTGGTTTGACGAAGCATCAAACGTTATAGGCCATGGCATTGGAGCAGTATTGGTCTCTCCAGACAATCAATGTATACCTTTCACGGCCAGGCTAGGGTTTGACTGCACCAACAATATGACTGAATATGAAGCGTGTGCCCTGGCCGTCCAGGCAGCAATTGACTCTAATGTCAAACTGGTCAAAGTGTACAGGGACTCATCACTGTTGATTCACCAGCTGAGAGGGGAATGGGAAACTAAAGACCCCAAGATGATACCCTACAAAGCCTATATCAAGGAGTTGGCTGATTGCTTTGATGAGATCTCCTTCCATCACGTTCCCCGGGAGGAAAATCAAATGGCGGATGCGCTTGCTACTTTGGCGTCCATGTTCCAGCTAACACCGCACGGGGACCTACCATACATTGAGTTCTGGTGTCGTGGCAGACCCGTGCATTGTTGCCAGGTGGAAGAGAAACGGGACGGTAAGCCTTGGTATTTCGATATCAAGCGATTTGTTGAAACCAAAGAATACCCATCGGGGGCTTCTGACAATGATAAAAGGACATTGAGGAGATTGGCAGCCGGTTTCTTCATGAGCGGGAGCATACTATATAAAAGAAACCATGACATGACTCTCCTGCAATGCGTGGATGCCAAAGAGGTGAACCACATGATCGAGGAAGTCCACGAGGGTTCATTTGGAACGCACGCCAATTGGCATGCTATGGCCAGGAAGATCCTAAGAGCAGGTTATTACTGGCTCACCATGGAGAGTGATTGCTGCATCCATGTAAGGAAATACCATAAATGTCAAGCGTTCGCGGACAACGTCAATGCTCCATCACATCCTCTGAATTTCATGTCTGCCCCTTGGCCTTTTTCCATGGGGAGGATAGATGTCATAGGGGACATCGAACCCAAGGCTTCGAACGGTCATCGCTTCATTCTCGTGGCAATAGATTATTTCACCAAATGGGTTGAGGTGGCTTCCTACACCAATGTCACGAGGAGTGTAGTGGTCGGATTCATAAAGAGGGAGCTGATTTGTCGGTACGAACTCCCTAGGAAGATCATTACTGACAATGGCACCAATCTGAATAACAAGATGATGCAGGAAATGTGTGTGGATTTCAAAATCCAGCATCACAATTCCACGCCCTACCGACTAAAGATGAACGGAGCCGTGGAAGCAGCCAATAAGAATATTAACAAAATTATTCTGAAGATGGCAGTATCATACAAAGATTGGCATGAGATGTTGCCTTTTGCCCTGCATGGATACCGAACTTCGGTACGAACTTCTACTGGGGCAACACCGTACTCCTTAGTTTATGGAATGGAAGTGGTGCTCCCTTTTGAGATAGAGGTCCCCTCCCAGAGGATACTAGCAGAATCAGGTTTAGAAGAATCGGAGTGGGCACAAACATGCTATGACCAACTCAACCTTATTGAAGGTAAGTGCTTGACGGCCATGAGCCATGGGCGCCTGTATCAACAAAGAATGAAGAATGCGTTCGACAAGAAGGTGTGCTTGCACAAGTTCCACGAGGGGGACCTTGTGCTAAAAAAGATGTCCCACACTGTTAAAGATAATCGAGGGAAGTGGGCCCCAAACTATGAAGGACCTTTCGTTGTGAAAAGGGCTTTTCCCGGAGGGGCCCTGGTGCTTACCAACATGGATGGCGAGGAGCTACCTTTACCCGTCAACTCTGATGTTGTCAAGCGATACTATGCTTAGAATCTGGGGAAATGAGGATATAGCTGCATGTTCTTTTATTTTTATGTGTGTTCTTCTTGGTTTCCCCCAGGGATTCCTGTTTGCTGTAATTTTCTTGTCACGGTCTTTTAAAAGAAGAGAACATGATTTTGAGGCTTAAGTCCTCACTTTGTGCTTTAAACCATGTGTAGTTTGTGATAACCTGAGCCTTTTCGCTCAGTCTATGGGATGCCCCAAGCGCTTAATCAAAACTGAACCTAACCAGCTTTCACTAAAAAATTGTTGCGTTTAAAAACACTCATGCATACGCATACGCATGCATATTTTTGTGATAACAAGGGCAGAATCGTCTTGGCAGTGGTCAGATGCTGGGACGAAGCTGAAGGCAGAAACCAATTAAGGTAAAACGGTAATGCGGCCACGGTTTTGCTGCACGATGTCATTTCCTACTTCAGGTACTTAGGGACGTACACAAGTAGAGGCTAGGGTCACGACCGATAGATCGTCGTCTCTTGCCCAACTCTGGACAAACGGAAAGTGCCGCTGGGAGGCAGCGTAGTATCCTTTAAATTTCTAGTAATTATTACTATTATGTCTTTAAAGTAAATATTGGATGCCTAATCTACCCTGAGTGGGTTCGAGTAAGCGAACACCAACTCGTAGAGAGTTATACTTATGTCTTCTCTAAAAAAAAATGTTGGTTAGCTCGCCTGGGCGAGCAACCCCTACACGAGATGGGTTAAAAGAGGGGGAGGGGAACACTTTCTTTATCCAAAACTCCCCCTCCCCCCCACTTTCAAAAACACAAAGCCACGGGACTTGCTATTTTGCGCCCCCAAGCCACCTTTGGTTGCATTTTGCTTTCATTTTTGATACTCCTACTCACTCCAACAAGTAAGTATCTCATTCTTGAGCTTTCTAGCTTTCCATTGATGTATCTTGGTCTTCTTCTTTTGGTGCTCTAAATTGTGTGAATGTGCCCAAATCTATGGAGCAATTTTGGCTTTGTTTTATGCTTGTTGGTTTGAGTTAGGGGGTTGCAAGGGATGGCCCTAGGCCTATGGAGCATTCTGAGATAATGGGGCACGCCACATTGCCCCCATTCCCTTGATTTTCATGCTTAAACATGTGCCCACCAAGTGTTCGGTGAAATGCCTCAATGGCATTTGCGCATGATTTTGTGAAACTTAGCTTGTGAAACAAATTGTGCACATATGGCTGCCATTGTGAGTGTGTGGGCAGTTTTGTAGAAGCTAGACTAAAGTGCCGGAAGCATGGCTTACGCATAGGAATCTAAGTTTTTGGTTTTTAATGTAAAAGATGCATGAATATTAGAACATGATTGAGAGGTTTTTGACTAGAATTTGAATTTGTTGCCTTATGAGGAATACCTTGCACCTGGGTAGCATGAAAAATGCCTTTCAATAGTATGTACATATGTGAATATATATAGCATGAAAATATGTTGCAAAATATGTGAATATATATAGCATGAAAAAAAAATGCCTTGCAAAGTGTGTGAATATATAGCATGAAATGCCTTGCAAAATGTGTGAATATATAGCAAAAAATGCCTTTCAAAATACGTATATTTATGAGTAGGTAGCATAAGGAGCCTTTCAAAAAATGTGTATATATGTGGGATGTAGCATGAAAATGCTTGTCAAAAACATACATGGATGTGTGTTATAAAATGCCTTTCACCAAAAAACATTTTGGTGCGCGTGTGTAAATGCATGTATATAGATATGTGTCATAAAATAGCACATGCCCCAATGTGATTGTTTTGTAGAATGCATATTGACACTGACACCATATAAGTGTTGTTTGGCTCTTGTTCGTAATGATTGGTATTTTCTTGTAAACTAACTTTCCAAATGTTTTTCCTCGCAAGAAATGGCTCCGAAAAAGCTTTCCTCAAAGAGATCTAGGAGGGACGCTGCGGCTGAAGGGACCAGTGCCACCCCCGAATTTGATAGCCACCGTTTAAGGAGCGCCAAGCACCAGCAGCGCTTCGAGGCCATCAAAGGATGGTCATTCCACAAAGAGAGACGCGTCCAGCTCATGGACGATGAGTACACAGATTTTCAGGAGGAGATAGCTCGCCGACATTGGACATCGCTGGTCACTCCCATGGCTAAGTTTGACCCTGATATAGTCTTGGAGTTTTATGCTAATGCTTGGCCCACAGAAGAGGGAGTGCGGGACATGCGGTCATGGGTGAGGGGTCAGTGGATTCCCTTTGACGTAGACGCCCTCAGCCAGTTCTTGGGTGACCCGCTAGTGTTAGAGGAAGGCCAGGAGTGCGAGTTTAGTCAGAGGAGGAACAGGGACGATGGGTTCGACGAGGAGGCCATTGCTCAGCTATTATGCATACCGGGTCAGGATTTTGCCCGGACCGCTGCAGGGAGGCGGGTGCGGATCATGCGCACCAGCATGATTACCTTGACCCAGATGTGGATAACATTGCTGCTCAGCAATGTCTTGCCTAGTGATCATAACTCCGACCTTCCTCTGCCGAAGTGTCAGCTGGTGTATGCCATACTAACACGGATGAGCGTCTATGTGGCTCAGTTGATTGCTGACGCCATCTATTTATTTGCAGGTATGCCACCCACCAGGCACCCTCTAGACCCGGATAATTCTAACAGGGCTCTGGGGTTTCAAGCATTGATCACGGGCCTCTTCCTGTCATTCAGGGTTCCCGTCACACCTAGTAAGGTGATCCGACCGCCGATCACCCGGGCCTTCATTGAGAAGTATTGCACGCCTAGGCAGGCACAGGGTGATGCACCACAGGCCGCAAATGCACCGCCACCACCTCATCAGGCTGATCAAGTTGGGTCATTAGGCATGGAGCGGTATTTAAAGCACTTGGTTCGCCAGCAGGAGGCCAACCACCGGGGGCAGGTGCAGATACATGAGTGTCTCTACCAGCTCAGCATCAGTCAGCAGGGCCAGGGTTTTGCTCCATTTGTGTGCCCTACTCCAGATCAGTTTAGGGCTGAGGTCGCATAGCCAGGAGATTGGCCCGAGACCCAGGCAGAGGAGGCGCCTGCAGGGGCTCCCGGCGATGCAGAGGAGGCCCGCATGGATGAGGAGATGACGAACTTACTCGGTTTCTTGGGAGGAAGCGGAGCTACGTGACCGAGGTCACCGCACTTTTTTTGACATTACTGTTTTTTATATTTGTTTGCTATTGTCGTTTTTTGTTATTGTCTATATTGCTGTTGACACTATTATTTTCTGTTTTTTGTTCATATGGTTACTAACATTACTATTATTATCGCTCATTTCTGTTACAAATTTCTTGCGTTATGACTCTTAGTTATTTCGTCACCGTTTTTGTGACTTACCATTTCGTGCATTTTTCGTTTACCTCGTGGTTAGACGTAAGTAGGTAGTATGCACCCCCATCCACACGATCTTTTAGAAAGAGGAAAGAAAATGAATAAATGATAATAACTTAAAAAAGGAAAGGTAAAAAAAGAAAAAAAAAGGAACGAAAGAAGGAAGGAAAAAATGGAGAGTGGAAATAAATAAAAATAAAAGTTGTCTAGCTAGAAAACAACATGCTTGTGGAAAGAGATAACTTTCGACTTCTCTATGAAAATTTTTTTTGATCATAACTAGTTTTTGGAAAAATGTGTGTACGCCTAAAGGGTGAACGTTGTGAGAATTTTCCCGAACACTCAAGAATAGACTCGGATGAATGCACAAGTTGATAAAAGAACATATTTTGGAAACACTGGGTTGACTAAAATAGAGAAAATGAATTATGAGCCCTAGCATCACATGACCAAAAAATTTTCACTTGAGTGTCCACATAGGTGCATGCATGACTAGTTTTGCATAAAATTTCCAAATCATCATTGTTGCATTTGTGTCATGGAAATAATGTGGGACATCCCCTTTTATCCTTGAACCAAACCAAACCATGCATATATCATGTCCATCCGTTCTACAAGCACTAAGCCAAAATCCCAACTCACCATGAACCTTGGCCTAGGGAGAGGATGTCAATCCTTGCCCTCGAAAGAAAACAAAGAAAGAAAAAATCCCAATCAAAGATTGAGAGAAAGCAAAAAGGAAAGAAAAGGAAATTCCCAATCAAAGATTGAGAGAAAGCAAAAAAAGAAAGGAAAGAAAATTCCCGATCAAGGATCGAAAGAAAACAAAAGAAATATGCAGGAAGGTCTTTAGACTAGACGACATCTGAACAAATACAGAGTCGTCACCAAGCAAACACAAAAAGAAAGGAAACCACGATCTAAAGTGGTCCTCTCCCTTTGATTGCCAACCAGAATCCTGTGCGTCGGTGACTTGTTTGCCTCGCACCAAACTAAACAGAAAAGGAAAAGGCCAAGAATACTCAAAGCCAAATTTCCTACAAGAAACAAACCATTCCCAAGAAAAGGTCCTATTGATCCATGATCATGCATGTAATCTTTGATTTGATAGGAAATGATTTGCAAAATCAACTCATGACATATCTATGGTTCGGAATTAGGATGAAACACTTACCTGTGTGAGATTGATACACTTTGAGTGATTTTCTTCTATTTTTGTTGAACCCAGTGTTTCCTCAAAAATGGTCATTTGGAAACGAAATGCTAACATCCAAAATCTCATTTATGGTTATGAGAAGATTTCATCAGCATACTCCCCTTCCCCGGTAGACACATTGTTTTTCATCCGAAAAAGCATATGTTGCTCTGATTAGTAGGAAGTTTTGTCTCTTTACTAAAGCATGTTCGCATTTTAGTGAAGAAAACATCGAGACTATTTTTAGTCTCACAAGTTATCCAGAACTACGTAGGTCTAAGTTCCTCATTGAGGATACGTAGGAGCAAGAGTCTCGCTTTTGTCGGCCACCCCACAATCTCTATCATACTGACCCTGCGGTCATGTGACGTGCAGAGACAAATTATGGTCATTCCGCACACCTTTTCAGCGTTCAGACACAGTCGTGTCCGATGGCACGCAGAGACTAACGTCGTCTTCTGCACCCTTTTGTCATCCAGAGGCGACGGGCCCGATGACATGCGGAGACAAATTATGGTCATCCTGCACGCCTTTTCGCCATTCATACACAGTCGAGTCTGATGGCACGCAGAGACTAACGTTGTCTTCTGCACCTTTTTGTCATCCAGAGGCGGCGGGCCCGATGACATGCGAAGACAAATTCTGGTCATTCCGCACACCTTTTCGCCATTCAGACATAGTCGTGTCTGATGGCACACAAAGACTAACATCGTCTTCTACTCCCTTTTGTCATCCAGAGGCGGCGGGCCCGATGACATGCGGGAGCCATTTGGTCCCGCACTTTTTACTTTTGTCATCCAGAGGCGGCGGGAACCATTTGGTCCCACACTTTTTACTTTTGTCATCCAGAGGCGGCGGGCCCGATGACATGCAGGAACCATTCGGTCCCGCACTTTTCACCTTTTGTCATCCAGAGGCGGCGGGCCCGATGACATGCGGGAACCATTTGGTCCCTCACTTTTTACTTTTGTCATCCTGAGGCAGCGGGCCCGATGACATGCGGGAACCATTTGGTCCCGCACTTTTCACCTTTTGTCATCCAAAGGCGGCGGGCCCGATGACATCCGGGAACCATTTGGTCCCGCACTTTTCACCTTTTGTCATCCAGAGGCGGGGGACCCGATGACATGCGGGGAACCATTTGGTCCCGCACTTTTTTTCACTTTTGTCATCCAGAGGCGGTGGGCCTGATGACATGCGGGGACCAGTTGGTCCCGCACTTTTTACTTTTGTCATTCAGAGGCGGCGGGCCCGATGACATGCGGAGACCAATTATGGTCATCCGCACGCTTTTGCTATCTGTAAGACTCGATGAGTGATAAACACGTAGAGACAAACTATGGTCATTCTACGCCCTTTGTCATTCAGGAGCAACAAGTTGAGTGATAAACGCGCAGAGGCATGTTATGGTCATTCTGCACCCTTTATCATTCAGGGACAGTAAGTCGAGAGGTGGGCAGAGACAAATTATGGTCATTCCCCACACCTTTTCACCATCCAGAGGCGATCGTGTCCGGTGGCACGCAGAGATAAATTATGGTCATTCTGTGCCTTGTGTCAACTAAGAGGAACGAATTCGACAATATCAGGATGATGTGTCGGTACTGATCATTTGCACATTTTTGTAGGTTCCGCTGGCAAGGAGATTCATCGGCCGAATGGTGTTTCGCTAGAATGAAATTAGTGTCTTATCTTTACTTCCCTTTTATCTCCAATAAAAGACAAGTAAAGAGGGGCAACTGTCATACCCTAATTTCATCCGGGGACCATCCGTTGTTGGGATGCGACCCTCATTTGACCACTTCGAGGTACTTGGCACCCATCGTTAGGCAATTCGTGAAGTTTTGTGATATGTCGGAAGTCAAAAGAAAGCATTGTTGCACAACCCGTCAAATTCCGTGACATGCCGGAAGTCAAAAGGAAGTGTTAGTGCGCAATCCGTAAAGTTCTATAACATCCTGAAAGCCAAAAAATGGATGATTACGTAATCCATAAGGTTTCGTAACATTACGGAAAGAAAACAAGTATCATTACGTAATTCGTAAGTTTCGTAATATTACGGAAAAAGAATCAGAAAAAAAGGAAAGGGGTGTATTTAATAAACAGGGGGTGCAAATAGCAACCAGACCCACTTGGGCCTTCCAGGAAGTTCTCTAGAAGGCGGTGAAGCAACCTAGCTCACCTGGGCGAGCTGGGTGGCAAGCTTCTCCTTCCTTTTCCTATAAATAGGGGAAGGAGGGAAGAACAAAAATGTTCAACCCTCCGGGTATCTGAGATTGACTTAAAATTAGTGAGAAAAATTGTTTCCGTGAAGAAAATCCAAGCTGAGGCGCTTTCGTAACGCTTCGATGACATTTCCGTGGGTGATTTCGTGAAGATTTTCAACCATTCTTCGTCGTTCTTCGTTCGTTCTTCGTCGTTCTTCGGTCTTCAACCGGTAAGTTCCCGAAATCGAACTTTTCAATTCATTCTATGTACCCTTAGTGGTCCTCATTTGTTTCGCATGCTTTTATTTTTATTTCATTTACTTTCTGTACCCCCTTTTTGACGTGCTTTGGTCATTTATTTAAGTCATTCTCTCGCCTAATCAAAAATAAAATAAATTTCCACCGATCATTTGTATTATAACATCCTTTAATTTCTGTTAAAATGAATTCCGACCGTTCGGTCATGCCGTAACCACGTTTAAAACCAAAAAAGAGGCAAAATAATAATAGAATAATAAAAAATATCATTTAGTAAAATAAATAAAAAAAATCAATTAGACATTTTTCTTTGGGATTTTTCTTTCTTAATCGAATTGACTAATAACCAAAGTAAGACTAAGGCTAAAATCAATTCATAAATCAAACTTTTGTCATCACCTAAAAAGCCATTTTTAAAGGTCCAACGCCTTGAAATGGTCTTTTCCGCTTTTATTGGTTAAACGTGGACTTCTAAAAGCCTAAAATCAACACGTAGCTTTGTTACCTCTTTCAAAAATAAAGAGATCATTAATGGTCTAATGCCTTAATGTTTTCTCTCTTTTAAAAAAAATCTAAAGATTGTTTAATAGTCCAACGCCTTAAATGACCTTTCATTCAATAAAAACATATCTTGCAAAAAAAGGATAAAAAATAACTTAACCAAACGCTTTGTTCTCAAAGAACTACGTAGGTGTGATTTCCTTATCACAATTGAGGAATACGTAGGAGCAAAGGGAAACACCCTTGTCGACCACAAAAGGATAAAAATATAAAAAGGCACAAAAAGACATAAGAACGTAAAAAGGGAAAATAACATAAATTGAAGTAATATTTGCACATTTGATTAAAGGCTACCGTCTCTTGTGACGGACGTGTAGGGTGCTAATACCTTCCCCTGCGTAAATACAACTCCCGAACCTTTCATTTAAAGTTCGTAGACCACATCTTTTCCAGTTTTTCCGACATTTTCCTCAAATAAACGTTGGTGGCGACTCCGCGCGTATTCCTTTCTTGGAAGACGCACCCGCGAGTCACGCGTCGCCCTCCCGCAGAAGGGTAGGTTGTGACATGTGTCATGGAAATAATGTGAGACATCCCCTTTATCCCTGAACCGCTGGCCAAACCGACGCCCTGACATATATCATGTCCAGCCATTCTACAAGCCTTGAGCCAAAATCCCAACTCACCACAAACCTTGACCCAGGGTGAAATTGCCCATACTTGCCTTTGAAAGCAAAAAGAAAAAAAAGAAGAAGAAAGTTCCCGATCAAAGATTGGAAGAAAGCAAAAAGAAAAGGAAAAGGAAAGAAAATTTCAGAACAAAGATTGGAAGAAAACAAAAGAAATATACCGAAAGGTCTTTGGACCAGACAATATCTGAACAATACAGAGTTCTCACCACAAGCAAATAAGAAAAGAAAGGAAATCACGACTTGAAGTGGTCCTCTCCCTTTGATTGCAAACCAAAATCCTGTGCGCTAGCAACTTTCTCGCCTCGCACTAAACAAAAGCAGAAAAGGAAAAGGCCAAAACTCTCAGAGCCAGATTCCCCTCCAAAAACACTATTCCCTAGAAAAAGTCCTATTGATCCATGATCACTCATGTAATCTTTGATTTCATAGGAAATGATTTGCAAAATCAAGTCATGACATATCTGTGGTTCGGAATTAGGATGAAACACTTACCTGTGTGAGATTGATACACTTTGAGTGAATTTCTTCTATTTTTGTTGGACCCAGTGTTTCCTCTAAATGGTCGTTTAGAAACTAAATGCTAACATCCAAAATCTCATTTATGGTTATGAGAAAATTTCATCAGCATACTCTCCATCCCCAATAGACACATTGTTTTTCATCAAAAATTATATGTTGCTCTGATTAGTTGGGAGTTTTGTTTCTTTACTAAAGCATGTTTGCATTTTAGTTAAAGAACACTGAGACTATTTTAGTCTTACTTTTGAAAGAACTACGTAGGTCTGAGTTCCTCATCACAAATTGAGGATATGTAGGAGCAAAAGCCCTACTTTTGTCGACCACCCCACCTTTTGCTATCATGACCCAAGAGTTCGGTAGCATGCAGAGACACCTTACAGTTATCCGCACCTCGTCATTCAGAGATCCCAAGTCCGATTGACAAGTAGAGACCAATGTGGTCATCTGCACCCTTTCCGGAGATGTCAGCATCTTCCGGTAGAAACTATTTTAGTCTCACTTTTGAAAAAACTACATAGGTCTGAGTTCCTCATCACAAATGGAGGATGCGTAGGAGCAAGAGCCTCCCTTTTGTCGACCACCCCACCTTTTGCTATCATGACCCAAGAGTCCGGTAGTATGCGGAGACACCTTACGGTTATCCGCACCACGTCATTCGGAGATCCCAAGTCCGATTGACAAGTAGAGACCAATGTGGTCATCTGCACCCTTTCCGGAGATGTTAGTATCTTCCGGTAGAGACTATTTTAGTCTCACTTTTGAAAGAACTACGTAGGTCTGAGTTCCTCATCACAAATGGAGGATACGTAAGAGCAAGAGCCTCACTTTTGTAGACCGCCCTACACTTTCTGTCATCCTGACCCGTGAAGTCAGGTGACATGCGGAGATACCCAAGTGGTTATCCGCACAAACAATTTCTGTTAATCCTAACCCGTGAAGTTAGGTGGCAGGCGGAGATACTCAAGTGGTCATTCGTCAGACTTAGAGTCTAGTAGCATGCAGAGACTAACGTCCTCTTCTGCACCCTTCATCAATCATGGCCAATGAGCCCGTTGACACGTGGAGATTTACGTCGTCATCTGCGCTTTCTGTCATCCTAACCCGTGAAGTTAGGTGACATACAGAGATACCCCGATCGGTTATCCGTACAAAGACAACTTCTGTTAATCCTAACCCGTGAAGTCAGGTGGCAGACGGAAATACCCCAAGTGGTTATCCGTACAAACACACTTCTGTTAATCCTAACCCGTGAAGTTAGGTGACAGGCGGAGATACCCAAGTGGTTATCCGTATAAACACTCTTTCGCTATCCCTCAGACTCAGAGTCCGATAGCATGCAGAGACAAATGTCGTCTTCTGCACCCTTTGTCAATCGCAGCCAACGAGCTCGTTGACACGTGGAGATTTACGTCATCTTCTGTGCTTTCTGTCATCCTGACCCGTGAAGTCAGGTGACATACGGAGATACCCCGAGCGATTATCCGTACAAAGACAACTTTTGTTAATCCCGACCCGTGAAGTCAAGTGGCAAGCGGAAATACCCCAAGTGGTTATCCGTACAAAGACAACTTCTGTTAATCCCGAACCGTGAAGTCAGGTGGCAGGCGGAAATACCCCAAGTGGTTATCCGTACAAAGACAACTTCTGTTAATCCTGACCCGTGAAGTCAGGTGGCAGGCTTTAATACCCCAAGTGATTATCCGTACAAACACACTTCTGTTAATTCTAACCCGTGAAGTTAGGTGGCAGGCAGGAAATACCTTATGGTTATCCGCACCTTTCGTCAACCAGGGGCAAACGAGCCTATTGACGCGCAGAGACTAACATCGTCTTCTGCAACTTTTGTCATCTTGACCCATGGAGGTAGGTGACATGCGGGGCACCTTATGGTTATCCACACCTTTCGTCAACCAGGGGCAAACGAGCCTGTTGACGCGCAGAGACTAACATCGTCTTCTGCACCTTTTGTCATCCTGACCCATGGAGGCAGGTGACATGCGGGAATACCTTATGGTTATCCGCACCTTTCGTCAACCAGGGGCAAACGAGCCTATTGACGCGTAGAGACTAACATCATCTTCTGCACCTTTTGTCATCCTGACCCATGGAGGCAGGTGACATGCGGGGAACCTTATGGTTATTAGCACTTTTCATCAACCAGGGGCAAACGAGCCTGTTGACGCGTAGAGACTAACATCGTCTTCTGCACCTTTTGTCATCCTGACCCATAGAGGCAGGTGACATGCGAGGCACCTTATGGTTATCCGCACCTTTCGCCAACCACGGGCAAACAAGCCTGTTTACGCGCAGAGACTAACATTGTCTTCTGCACCTTTTGTCATCCTGACCCATGGAGGCAGGTGACATGCGAGGCACTTTATGGTTATCCGCACCTTTCGTCAACCAGGGGCAAACGAGCCTATTGACGCGCAGAGACTAACATTGTCTTCTGCACCTTTTGTCATCCTGACCCATGGAGGCAAGTGACGTGCGGGGCACCTTATGGTTATCCACACTTTTCGTCAACCAGGGGCAAACGAGCCTGTTGACGCGCAGAGGCTAACATCGTCTTTTGCACCTTTGTCATCCTAACCCATGGAGTTTAGTGGCAGGCAGAGATACCTTGTGGTCATTCGCACCTTTAGTCAATCGAGGTGAACGAATCTGACGGTATCAGGATGATGTTGGTCGTTCGATTCTGATTATTTTCAAAAATTTTGCAGGCTTACTCTAGAGACATTCAAGCCTGACGACGCATGAGATTCTTCTCAATTGGGCGCGGGCGATCAAGTTTGATGGCGTGGGGAAGTGTCGTGGTTGTCCAACTTTGTCGCTTTAAAGACACTGAAGTTTTGTTGACACTTCTGATTCCTTTTCTTTACTTTCTTAATGACAGGTTCCGCTGATTGGGATATTGATCGGTGGAATGATGTTCCACTCGAACGAAATTAGTGTCTTATCTTTACTTCGCTTTTATCTTCAATAAAAGATAAGTAAAGAGGGGAAACTGTCATACCCTAATTTCGTTCGGGGACCATTGTTTCGTGGCATGCAACCTTCCGGTGAAGTTCCGCAAACATGTCGGATTTTTAGTTTAATATTTTGGGTCAATTCTGTGCGCATGTACGACTTTGCAAGTTTTTCTTTGAATTATAGGACATGTTCAAGAAATGGGTAATTGTTTTGAAAATAAAAGTTTTTGACATTTTGTGACTTGAAATCTTTGATTCTCCTCTACATGTCATGATAGTTTTGAAAGCTCGATTTGAAAGTGATGAGTTTACCTTTGTGAGAATTTGAGCCATACATCATCATAATCATTTGGTGTGTTTTGCCCCATTGATTGCTTGCACAATAGCCTTGGCTTGATTCTTGTTGATGCTTCCTAATTCACATGCATATTTGGAAATGATTGAGGCAATTTTGTTCTTATAAGCTTCTAGCCAAATGGACTTACCTTGACTTAATTCCTTTGATAGCCCTTTTGAACCTTGTTTCCATTTCCTTGTTTTGAAGTTCACTACAAGCCTTAAGTGAAAAACCATGATATCACTATATCCTTAAGGAATTTTGGAGCATTGGAATTGTTTTCGGAATAAGTGTGGGGGTTTTTGGTTCATTGGATAACATGTTTTGTTGGCCATGCTTCATGATATATTTTGAGCCATACTTGATGTACATTGCATATTGTTTAAATGTTGGACATGCTGAATATGATGCTGTTTCTCAAAAGGAATTACAAAAAAAAAAATTATTAAAAAAAAATCGAAAAAGAAAAAGAAAAGTAGTAAAGTTGAGTGAATAAGATCTTAAATGACAAAAGAATGATGAGACTCTTGGTTCTACTCTTTATGTTTAAATTTTATCTTTACTTCCTTTTTATTTTCTTATGTTTTCTTAATATGCACTTATTCCCCATTGCTCCTCTATTCCTTTGGGATTCAGCCACTTATTCCATATTTTTCCATACCTTGTCCTTGGCCCCATTACAACCTTAAAAGACCTTTTGATCCTCATGTGCTTGTGTTTATGGGTTGATTGTCAATTTTAGAATCTTGCCAAGTTTATGTGGTGTTTGTTTTCATGGGTGCTTTGAGGGTAAATAGTAGCCTAAACACTTGAGAGATAGAGTGTATATCTTGTGAGGCTTTATCACTTTTCATTCTTGAGCTGATTAACTATTTTGGCATGATTGGGTTGCTTGGATGATTTTCATGAATGTCTTGACTTTTCGGATCTCCTTATGTTATATGTTACGCATTCCTTTCATTCCTTGATGTTCATTGAGAAATATGTGAATGTTTTCGTTTGTCTCTCTTTGATATCCTTGGACTTTGTTCTTTGTTTCATTTTGCCCAGGAGTGCAAAAGGCTAAGTATGGGGGGTTTGATGTGCCATCATTTTCTTCTATTTTCTAAACCCTTTTTGCACCATTTTAATTACTGATTGGTCTTAATTGTCAATTAATTAGGCAGTTTTATTATTTGGGCTCATTTAGCTAATTTGATGTTTTTAATCTAATTTTAGGAATTAATGAAACATTGGGCTTAATCTGGATTTTGGTTGTGGACTTGAAGAAGGAAAAATAAAGCAGCGCTTACCTTAGTTAATTTCTAATTAGGAAACTTCGCAATTTTATTTTATGTGGTTCAGTGTTTATTTCGTTTTGGGCCAGAGTGTTGTAATAGGGCCCAGTGACTTTGAGTGACTCTTTTTAAATAGCAGCCTTGGGATTCGTGCAAGGCATTCTGTTAGATTATTATTCAGAGCTTAGGGTTTATGGTTTTGAAGTTTTTTTGTTCTAATGCTACTGTTTCGTTCTTAATGCAATTTTCCATTTCCTGCTTCTAATTACAATTTCGTTCTTGTTTCTTCTTCTACTTTCATTTACATTTCTGTTTTCATTTACGTTTCTGTCTCATTTACATTTCTGTTTATTTACGTTTCTGCTTCATGTTTCATTTACGTTTTCTGTTTGAATCTATGGAAGGCTAATTATTCTGGTGTTGTTTCCTTCTGAGGAAGAAGCCCAACTCTCTTTGAGGTTTCGTTTATAATGTGGTTCCCTGGCAGTTTTCCCTTCACCAGTTAACCCAAATTCGTGAACATTAATCAGTGCACGCTTCGTGTTCGATTAATTGCCTCTGAGCCTAACTTGCGTTCATGCTTAATGGATGAAGGGCTAATTGGTGTATGTGGTGCCTAATCACGTATTGACAACCCTAGGTTGATTTTCGCTTAGTAAATTGAAATAGGGTTGGATTAAGTGGTTACTGTTAGGGACGAATTCTCCATAACCCAGGATAAGAGAATGGCTTCTGAATCAGAGGAAACAACCCATTTTTAATATTATTAGTTTCGCATTCCAGTTTATTTGTTCTGCTCCTTAAATCACAAAACAAACAAACCCCCCCAATCGTTACTGTTACTGCAAGTATATTATGAACAATTGGTTTATCATTGCTCGTTGGGAAACGACCTAGGATCACTTCCTAGTTACTGCATTTTCATGTTTATTTGATTCGGGTACGGCCTCGATCAGTATGAACAATCATGAAAAACAATCATCAAATGTAATTGTTATAAACATTCAAAGTAATCAATAATAAACAAGAAAAACAACCATTTCACTCAACCAAAGTAAACAATAATCACAATCAATCATGATAAACAATCAAAGTTAAACATTCACCATAATCAAGCATGATAATTAAACAGTATAAACATCCAAAGTGGCTAGGATTCTAAGTTATTTAGGTCTATGAGTCCTAATTCTCTTCTGATAACATAGAAGTTTTCTTTGGGGAGACATTTTGTGAAGATATCAACTAACTGATTCTTTGTGTCAACAAATTCTAATATGCAATCCCCTTTTTGAATATGATCTCGGAGGAAGTGATGCCTTATTTCAATATGCTTTGTTCTAAAGTGAAGAATAGAATTTTTGGACAGATTAATTGCACTTGTATTGTCACAGCGGATAGGTATATGATCAAGTTTTAAACCATAGTCAGAAAGTTGTTGTCTCATCCAAAGGATTTGTGCACAACAACTTCCATCAGAAATATATTCCGCTTCTATAGTTGATAAGGCAACATTATTTTGTTGTTTACTATGCCATGATACTAGAGCAGAACCAATGAAATGACAAATGCCACTATTACTTTTTCTATCAGTTTTGCATCCAGCAAAATCAGAGTCAGAGTATCCTACTAAGTTATAAGAGGAATTCTTAGGATACCATAACCCTAGATTTATAGTGCCTAACAAATATCTCATTATTCTTTTAATTGCACTAAGGTGAGATTCTTTGGGATTTGCTTGATATCTTGCACATATAGAAACACTAAACATTATATGAGGTCTACTTGCTGATAAATAAAGAAGAGATTCGATCATACCTCTATATTTCTTTATGTCTATTGACTGACCGATTTCATCTTTATCCAGATAACAAGCAGTGCTCATAAAAGTGGCCATGTGTTTAGCATTTTCCATCCCAAACCTATTAATTAGTTCTTTGCAATATTTTGACTGACTAATAAATATTCCATTCATTGTTTTCTTTATTTGTAGTCCACGTAAGAAATTTAACTCACTCATCATGGACATTTCAAATTCATTTTGCATATGTTGAGAGAATTCTTTGCATAGAGAATGATTAGTTGACCCAAAAATTATATCATCAACATATATTTGTACTAAGAGAATATCATGCAATTTTCTTTTCATAAAGAGTGTGGTATCAACCTTTCCTCTTGTAAAGCCCTTTTCTAAAAGAAATTTGCTCAATCGTTCATCCCAAGCCCTAAGGGCTTGTTTTAAACCATATACAGCCCTTTTCAATTTAAGGACATCATTGGGCTTATCCATATTTTCATAACCAGGAGGTTGATCGACATAAACTTCTTCTTGGATGAAACCATTTAAAAAAACACTTTTAACGTCCATTTGATAGAGTTTAAAATCCATTATGGATGCAAAGGCCAATAACATTCTAATGGCTACTGAAGCATAAGTTTCCTCATAATCTATTCCTTCTTCTTGATTATATCCTTTGGCCACTAGCCTAGCCTTATTTCTAATTACTATTCCATGTTCATCCAATTTGTTTCTGAATACCCATTTAGTTCCTATAACTGGATGATTATTAGGTTTGTCAACTAATTC
Organism: Glycine max; assembly: GCF_000004515.6. Taxonomy (NCBI): domain Eukaryota; kingdom Viridiplantae; phylum Streptophyta; class Magnoliopsida; order Fabales; family Fabaceae; genus Glycine; species Glycine max. The sequence continues at coordinate 7,330,643 of NC_038249.2, read as the reverse complement.
CCAGACATTATTTCTTTCAAATTGATTTAACTCTTCTTGCATAGCAATAATCCAATGTTCATCAATTATTGCTTCATTTAAATTTTTAGGTTCAATTAAAGAAACAAAAGCCATATTATTGCATGCATCTTTGAGAGAGTGTCGAGTTGTTACACCTTTTGAGATGTCACCAATGATATTATCAAGAGGATGATATCTTGAAGTTCTTCACTCTCTTAGAAGATCTATATTTGTTTTACTTTCATCAATTAGAAAGTCTTCTTCATTTCCATTTCCTTTGGCTTTGTGCCCTTTCTTGTCAATTTGTATGTCTTCTAATTAATCTGTGATATCATCAAGTATTTCCTTTCTTGGCCTTATAAGGTTTGTCTCATCAAAAGAAACATGGATAGATTCTTCAATAATCATAGTTCTTTCGTTATAAATTCTAAAAGCTTTACTATTCAAGGAATATACCTTCATTAGATTTTGCATCAAACTTACCTAAGTTGTCTTTCCCGTTGTTTAGCACAAAACACTTACATCCAAAAACATGAAGATGAGAAATGTTCGGTTTTCTTCCTTTGTACAATTCATATGGAGTTTTCTTTAAGATTGGTCTAATTAAAGCTCTATTCATTATATAGCATGCTCTATTAATAGCTGCAGCCCATAAATATTTAGGAAGATTTGTATCATTAAGCAAAGTTCTGGCTATTTCTTCTAAAGATCTATTTTTTCTCTCAACTACTCCATTTTGTTGAGGGGTTCTAGGTGTATAAAAATTGTGTTCAATGCTATTTTCATCCCAAAATGATTCAAAATCCTTATTTTCAAATTCTCCTCCATGATCACTCCTAATAGATGCAATATTGAGATTTTTCTTGTTTTGAATGATTTTAGCAAGTTTCTTAAAAGCATGAAAAACATCTCTTTTGTGAGTGAGAAATAATGTCCATGTGTATCTTGAGTAATCATCAACTATAACAAGAGCATAGTAATTTCCTCCAAAACTCATAGTTCTAGAGGGACCAAAAAGATCCATATGCAAAAGTTGTAAGGGTTGAATTGTAGAAACAATATTCTTTGATTTGAAAGAAACCCTTACTTGTTTTCCTTTTTGAGATGTATCATACAATCTATCTTTTTCAAATTTGAGTTTTGGTAAACCAATTAATAAATCATTAGAAATTAGTTTATTTAAACGTTTCATGTTTATATGAGCAATTCTTCTATGCCATAACCAAGAATCATCATTTTTACTGAAAAAACATTGATCATGATTTGATGTTTTATCTAAATTTATCATGTATACAATATTATTAGTTCTATAGCCTATAATGTTTATATTTTTTATCATGTTTATTTTTAATATCACAATTATGAGAGTCAAATGACACTAGAAAACCTTTATCACATAATTGACTAACACTTAGCAGACTATGCTTAAGATCATCAACAAGTAAAACATTTTCAATGGAGGTAGATGGATTCATACCTATTTTTCCGACTCCAAGAATTTTACCTTTGTTGTTGTCACCATAAGTCACATGTCCACTATTCTTGGGAGAAATATGAGTAAACTTTGATGCATCTCCCATCATGTGTTTAGAGCATCCTCTCTTCTTCGCTTTCATAGTTTTTGGCCATGAGACTTAAATTTACAACTTCATTTTTTGAGTCTCCGGATGAATCGATATTGTTATCTTCCCAAGTGATGTAAGCTTTCTTTGCTTTCTTGTCTTTGAAGGTTTTCCTGTCAGATTTTTCCATTCTTTTCTTGAAACTAGGGCAATCAACTCTCAAATGACTAGGTTGATTGCATTCATAGCACTTTGGAATAGAAGATGAATCTTCTCCTCTTTTCTTTGAATTGAAGTTTTTTCTTCTTTGATTTTTTTTGTTCCTCATAAACATATTGAATCTCTTAATGAAGAAACTGAAATCATCATCTTCTTCTATTTCATTCAAGTCCTCTTTGTCACTTTCTTCTTGAATAAAAGATGAGGCTTTTAGTGCAATTCCTTTCTTTTTCTTGTCATTTTCTTCATGTTGGTTTAGTCTCATAAGTTCCATTTTGTGTTCCTAAAGCTTTGCAAATAGAGTTTCAAGAGACATGTTAGTAAGATCTCTCAATTCTGCAATTGCAGTTACCTTTGGCTGTCATTCCCAGCTTAAACATCTTAGTACTTTGTTAACGAGATCCTCGTTAGGAAATATCTTTCCAAATGATGCAAAATGATTAACTATATGTGTGAATCTCTTTTGCATATCCTGTATGGTTTCATTTTGATTCATTATAAAATATTCATATTCATGTGTTAGGGTGTTTATTCTAGAACTCTTTACATCAGTTGTTCCTTCATGGGTTACATGCAATGTATCCCACATTTCTTTTGCATTCTTATAATTTGAGACTCTAAAGTATTCATCCATTCCTGATGCAGAGGTAATTATATTTTTAGCTTTTAAGTTATATTGTACCCTTCTGTGGAAGCAATGTCTTCCAAGGTTTTTTTGATGATGTCAAAGAATCAAGAGTCAAGAAAAATCCAAAGATTCAAGAATCAAGATTCAAGATTCAAGAATCAAGATTTAAGAAACAAGAGAAGACTCGATCAAGATAAGTACTAAAATTTTTTTTAAAACATTGAGTAGCACAAGAAGTTTTCACAAAATCATTACCAAAGAGTTTTAATCTCTAGTAATCGATTACCGGAAGGTAGTAATCGATTACCAGTATTTTAAAACGTTAAGATTTCAAATTTCAACAGTTTTAAATCATTTTAAACTTGTGTAATCAATCACACAATACTTGTAATTGATTACTAGTGTTTCTAAACGTTTTAATCTTCAAAATTCAAAATGAAGAGTCACATCTGTTGATGTGCAATCGATTACACCTTAATGGTAATCGATTACCAGTGACTGATTTCGAAAAATACATTTCCAAAAGTCACAATTCTTCAAGTGACTTGTTTCTGAAGATTCTTTCAAAAGTCACAACTTTTCTAAGTAACTAGTTTTTAAAAGAAATTGCCAAGAGTCACAAACTTTGACTTGAGTCATCAAGAGATTATAAATATGTGACCATGGTATGAATCTAAAATATATGATCTATCATCTATCTTTCAATCTTATTTCAACATTCTTCAATCAATCTTTTCAACTCTTTCTACAGAATTTTCTGATTCATCTTCTCTTCATCTTTCTAAAAGTTTTTGTTCAATACTTTCTCTTCCAAGAAAAGTTCTTTGATAAAAAAACTTGTGTTATTCATCTTTTTCATTCTCTTCTCCCTTTACCAAAAGAACGAAGGACTAACCGCCTAAATTCTTTTGTGTCTCTCTTCTTCCTTTGCCAAAAGAACGAAGGACTAACCGCCTGAATTCTTTTGTGTCTCTCTTCTTCCTTTGCCAATAGAACAAAGGACTAACTTCCTGAATTCTTTTCTGTCTCTCTTCTCCCTTACAAAAGATTCAAAGGACTAATCGCTTGAGAATTCTTTTGATTCTTCCCTTTCCCTTAAGCAAATGATTTCAAAGGACTAACCGCCTGAGATATCTTTTGTTTCCCCTTTACAAAGATTCAAATGACTAACTGCCTGAGAATTCTTTGTCCCAAGACATTGGAGGGTACATCCTTTGTGGTACAAGTAGAGGGTACATCTACTTGGGGATTGTTATACTAAGAACCAGAGAAGGTACATCTCTTATGGATCAGTTCAACTGGAGGGTACATCCACTTGGTTTTTCAAAGATAAAAAGGGAGGTTACATCCCTTGTGGATCTTTGGCTTGTAAAGGATTTTACAAGGTTGAAAGAAATCTCAAGAACCGCGGGTTTCTTGGGGACTGGATGTAGGCACGGTTTGTAGCCAAACCAGTATAAATCTTGTGTTTGTCTTCTTCTTCCCTACACTCTTTAATTTCCGTTGTGTATGATGTGTCATTATTTTCTCCTATTTCTTAACCCTTTTTGTCACCATTTTAATTACTGATTAGCCTTAATTGTCAAAATAATTATGCAGTTTTATCATTTGGGCCTATTTGACTAATTTTGTGTTTTTAATTTAATTTCAGGAGAATTATAAGCAATTGGGCTTCAATCCGGAATTGGGCTTGGACTTGAAGAGAGCAGACAATTTTATTTTATCAAATCTTATCTTATCCAGATTTTATTTCATCTAGATTTTATTTCGTCAAGATTTTATTTCATCCAATCTTATCTTATCTTGTCCAGATTTTATTTTATTTCGTTTATGGGCTTTGGGGATGAGGACCTATATAACAGCACCAAGGTTTTAGTTTAAGGAGTTTTTGAGAGTTTTTGGAGAGGAGAATAATTTGAGGGTTTTGCAATTCCAGTTTTTACTGTTCATGTGCATTGTTCACGTAACAATAAAATTCGTTTTCTGCTTCAATCTATAATTTTGTTTTCTGCTTCCAATTGCAATTTCGTTTTTTGCTGATTAATGGAAGGCTAAGTCTCCAGCGTTGTTTTCTCTTGAGGATCAAGCACAACTCTCTTTGAGGTTTTGTTATTACTATTGATTTCTGATCAGTTTTTCCTCTTCACCAATTGCTCTATATTTGTTGCTATTAATCCATGCATGCTTAGTGCTTGATTAATTGTCTTTGTGCTTAATTTACGTTCATGCTTAATGATCAGTTTCGTTCATGATCAACTGGTGTATGTGTTGCTTACTCACATAATGACAGGCTTATGTTAATTTTCACTTAGTAATTTAATTTAGGGTTGGATTAAGTGGTTGAACTGATTAAGGATAAATTCTCATAACCTAGGAGAAGAGACTTGCTTGTGAATCAAGGGGGAACAACATGTTTTAATTCTGTTATTTCTTTAATTCGAATTTGCTTGTGGTTTAATTTACAAAACAAACAACCCCCCCTCCAATTCGTTACTGCTTTATTACTATCTATTATGAACATTTGGTTGACCATTACTCGTTGGGAGACGACCTATGATCACTTCCTAGATATTGCATTTTTAATGTTTATTTGATTCGGGTACGACCTCGATCAAATTTGGCGCCGTTGCCGAGGAGCAGTGGGCCAAAGGTTCATAAAAGGTTGTGAGTGTGTGTTGTTTTGTTTTGTGTAGCATCATGTTTTGCATTTCAGTCGGGTCCCTTGTTTTGATAGTTAGAGTTGTTATTTTTGGCTGATTTTTTGTGTGGTAGTTTCTTTTGATCTATATTGTGTGTGAAAAATACCAGGAGCACTTGGTGTGGTTGAATTTGAGAGAGACAAAAATTTTGGGAACTTGTTTTTTTAGCAAAACTTAAAACGGTCATAACTTTTGACCCGGGTATCAGAATGACTATTATTATATATGCATTTGGGGTAGAAAAAAATTCCCTATACTATGATAATCTGCTTTAGCCGGTTGGGGTCTCCCAAACTCAAAAAATCAGCCGTTTACTAAGTTTTTTTTTTATTTTTCAAGTATTATTGTCCTATTTTTCCACACTTTGCTTAGGTTGTTTTCATTGTTAGACTTTGAATTTTTGTTTGAAATTTTTTGTACTATCTTTTCATGATTTTTGGGTGTTGCTCACAAAATTTCAGCTCATTTGGATATCGTTTGACTATAGTTGTAGTTTTAACCCTCTCCTGGTGCTTGTTTGAGAAACACATTATTTGCTGCGTATAGTGCATGACTAGGGGCAATTCAAGTAACTTACAACCCTTTGATCCTGAAATAGATAGAACCTTTCATAGATTAGTTAGGCATAGTGTGCATCCTGGTCATTCTGTGCATTTTGAGCATCCTAATCACTTTGAGTATTCTATTGCTGGTGATTCTGAATATTCTGATTTTGAGCATTCGGCTGTTAATTTTCAGACTGAGAACATGGCTCAACCTCCACCTCGTGAGAGGAATCTTAGGGAGATGGCTGCACCTGATTTCACTTATGAAAGCTTGTGCATTCAATATCTTGATGAGGGTGTTCCATATGTTCTCAAGACTGGACTAATACATTTGCTGCCCAAGTTTCATGGTCTTGCAGGTGAAGATCCTCATAAGCATCTTAAGGAGTTCCATATTGTTTGTTCCACCATGAAGCCCCCTGATGTCCAGGAAGATCATATCTTTCTAAAGGCTTTTCCTCATTCTTTGGAGGGAGTGGCAAAAGATTGGCTATACTACCTTGCTCCCAGGTCCATTTTCAGCTGGGATGACCTTAAGAGGGTGTTCTTGGAGAAATTTTTCCCTGCATCTAGGACCACTACCATCAGAAAAGACATTTCAGGCATCAGGCAACTTAGTGGAGAGAGCTTGTATGAGTACTGGGAAAGATTCAAGAAATTGTGTGCAAGCTGTCCTCACCACCAGATTTCTGAGCAACTCCTTCTGCAATATTTCTATGAGGGACTTAGCAACATGGAGAGGAGTATGATTGATGCTACCAGTGGTGGAACTCTTGGTGATATGACTCCTGTTGAGGCTAGGAATTTGACTGAGAAGATGGCTTCCAACTCCCAACAATTCAGTGCAAGAAATGATGTTATTGTCCTTAGAGGAGTCCATGAGGTGGCCATAGATTCATCTTCATCTGCTGAAAATAAAAAGCTTGAGGGAAAACTTGATGCCTTGGTCAACCTGGTAACTCAGCTTGCCATGAATCAGAAATCTGCATCTGCACCTATTGCAAGAGTCTGTGGTCTATGTTCTTCTGCAGATCACCATACAGATCTATGTCCTTCTTTGCAGCAATCTGGAGTCAATAAGCAACCTGAAGCTTATGCTGCAAATATTTATAATAGACCTCCTCAACAGCAAAACCAACAACAACAGAATAATTATGATCTTTCAAGCAACAGATACAATCCAGGTTGGAGGAATCATCCAAATCTGAGATGGGCAAGTCCTCCACAACAACAACAGCTTGTCCCTCCCTTCCAGAATGTTGCTGGTCCAAGCAAGCCACATGTTCCTCCTCCAATACAGCAGTAGCAACAACAAAGACAACAAGCAACTGAGGCCCCTCCTCAACCTTCCTTAGAAGAGTTAGTGAGGCAAATGACTATCCAGAATATGCAATTTCAGCAAGAGACAAGAGCCTCTATTCAGAGTCTAACAAATCAGATGGGGCAGATGGCTACTCAGTTGAACCAAGCTCAGTCCCAAATTTTTGACAAATTGCCTTCACAAACTGTGCAGAATCCGAAAAATGTGAGTGCCATCACCTTGTGGTCTGGCAAGCAAATTCAAGTGCCTCCACCAGTAGCAGCACCTGCACCTGAACCTGTCAAGCTTCATTCTGCACCTGAAAAAAAGGATGAGATAGTTGCACAAAAGAGAAAGCTTCCTGATCATGAGGGAGCTAACAAAAATTTTCATGGAGGTTGACCTTCTTCGAGTAGTTTTGACTTCCAGCACCCTCTTATCCCTCTTCCATTTCCACCTAGAGCAATTCCAAACAAAATAATGGAAGAAGTGGAAAAGGAGATCTTGGAGACCTTTAGGAAAGTAGAGGTGAGCATACCTCTGCTAGATGCCATCAAGCAGATTCCAAGATATGCCAAGTTTCTAAAGGAGCTTTGCACCCACAAAAGGAAGCTCAAAGGCAATGAAAGGATTAGCATGGGCAGAAATGTGTCAGCATTGATAGGTAAATATGTTCCTCACATTCCTGAGAAATGTAAGGACCCAGGTACTTTCTATATACCTTGCATTATTGGGAACAGTAAATTTGAGAATGTCATGCTAGATATAGGAGCATCAGTTAGTATCATGCCTCTGTCCATTTTCAATTCTTTATCTCTTGGACCTTTACAGTCTACAGATGTGGTGATTCATTTGGCAAATAGAAAGAAGTGTTGCTTACCCCGCAAGTTTCATAGAGGATGTGTTGGTTCGGGTTGGTGAACTTATTTTTCCTGTTGATTTTTATGTTCTTAATATGGAAGAGGGGTTTTCCCATGGTTCAGTTCCAATTATTTAAGGCAGGCCATTTATGAAAATAGCCCGAACCAAGATAGATGTTTATGATGGCACATTATCTATGGAATTTGGCGATATTGTTGTTCATTTTAACATTCTTGATATCATGAAACATCCATCTGAGGATCATTCTGTTTTTCGTGCTGAGATAATTGATCAGATTGTTGATGATTATATGTTTGATTTTGATTATGTTCTTCATGGTAGGAAGCATCCATTTTTACCTGATCCGCATACTTGCCATTCCTTATGCATTGAATCTGAATCTAAGTTTGAATTTGATCCTATATCTGATTTTTATGCTGAGAGTGAATTTGAATTTAAGTCTGGTTCTGATTTTCTGGGTGTTGTACCTATTGATGTTGATTTTTTAGAGTTAGAATGCACTAACCATGTTGCAGGAAGTACATACACTTTTGACTTGCTTTATGAGGTACAGGCTGAGGAACCTCCTTCTTCTCCTACCTTGGTTCCTCCCACTATTCAGCCACCACCCACACCAAAGTTGAAGCCTTTTTCTGGTTTTTCTGGTTATTTACAAATTCATATTGCTCCCGAGGATCAAGAAAATACCATATTCACCTGTCCCTTTGGCACTTTTGCCTATAGGAGGATGCCCTTTGGCCTATGCAATGCCCCTGGTACCTTCCAACGGTGTATGCTTAGCTTTTCAGTGATTTTTTAGAGAGTTGCATAGAGGTGTTTATGGATGATTTTACTGTTTATGGATTCTCTTTTGATGCATGTTTGGATAGTCTGGATAGAGTTCTTAATAGATGCATTGAAACTAACCTTGTGCTGAATTTTGAAAAATGTCACTTCATGGTAGAACAAGGTATAGTTTTAGGGCATATCATTTCCAGTAGGGGCATAGAGGTAGACCCTGCAAAAATAGCTATTATTTCACAATTGCCTTACTCCTCTTGCGTGCAAGAGGTTCATTCTGTTCTTGGTCATGCAGGGTTTTATAGGCGTTTTATCAAGGATTTTAGCAAAGTGGTCCTTCCATTATCCAATCTGCTACAAAAGGAGGTGAAGTTTGATTTTGATGACCAGTGCAAAGAGGCTTTTGATTGCCTCAAGCGTGCGGTGACTACCACTCCTATCATTCAGGCACCTGATTGGACAACCCCATTTGAGCTAATGTGCGGTGCACCCAATTACGCATGGGGGGTTGTCCTTGCTCAAAAAATTGACAAGCTGCCTCGGGTAATCTACTACACTTCCAAAACTTTGGATGTAGCCCAAGCAAATTACACTACCACAGAGAATGAGCTATTAGCGATAGTTTTTTCTCTTGAGAAATTTCGTTCATATTTACTTGGTACTCGTGTTATTATTTATACTGACCATCCAGCTCTGAAGTACCTGTTGAAGAAGGCTGAATCAAAGCCTAGATTGATCAGGTGGATGCTTTGGCTCCAAGAGTTTGATTTGGAAATCCGTGATCGAAGTGGTCCACAGAACCTCGTGGCTGACCACCTGTGCAGCATTGAGCGTGCATCTGAGGACTCACCCATTCAGGATGATTTTCCGCATGACAATTGTACATTCTGTATAGTATTTATGATTCTTTCCCCACTCCTTGGTTTGCTAATATTGTGAAATTTATTTATTTCATCCAATCTTATCTTATCTTGTCCATATTTTATTTTATTTCGTTTATGGGTGATGCAATCCTACCCCGCAAGGGCATTGGATAGAAAACTCCAAGTAGATTGGGCCAGAGATGCAAGAGAAGGCCCTAGGGTTCTTATGAGCCATAGGGTAGATTTCGGGCCCATGGGCTAAGTACGAGCCCACTTATCTTTGTAAATATTAGATTAAGGTTTCATTATTTTTGGGCCTTGTATTTAGGGCTCCATAATGTAGGTAGGGTACCCTAGAAATATAGGATTTTTCATCCCTTGTATTTTAGGGCACCTAGACTAGTTTTTGTATTAGGGGTAGTTTTGTAATTTCACATGCACTAAGTGGATATTTGATGTGTGTGGTTGGAAATAAATTTAATTGAATGGGTAGAAGCCCAATCCAATTAAATTTTAGAGGGGGAGGTGAGCATTTGCTTACTACACCCCATTGCCACATCATATAGTCACACTTTGTGCATGTCCTTCATGCTTTTCATGCCTCATGACACCTAAGCACACTTAGTGGAGAATCTTGGAATTGATCTTGGATTAGTGGGCTGAACCATAACTAAAATTCACTAATCATAATTAGTGAAATTTTGGCTCCAAAGTTTGGCTCCACAAATTCAATTTCAAATTCAAGTGAAATTTGAATTTCCCTCCAATTTTGTGTGACACTTAGGCTATAAATAGAGGTCATGTGTGTGCATTTTTTTCAACTTTGATGATTTGAATATTAAACTTCAGATTTCAAAGCTCATTTAGAGCACAAAATTTCGTGCTCTTCTCTCCCTCTCCCTTCATTCATCTCCTTCTTCCTCCAAGCTCTTATCCATGGCCTCCTATGGTGGTGAGCTTCTTCTAGACTCATCTTCTCCTTGAAGTGGCGTCTCCTCTCTCTCTCTCCCTTTCTCCATTCCGCTGCCATTCATCTTCCAAGAAGCAAAGGAATCCATTGATGAAGAAGATCCTAGGCCTACAAGCTCCAATGGAGCTTGCATCAATGGGCTTGGACTTAAAATAGATTTGTAAGCTTTGGGGCTGAGGACCTATATAACAACACCAGGGTTTTAGTTTAGGGAGTTTTTGAGAGTTTTGGGAGAGGAGAATAATTTGAGGGTTTTGCAATTCCAGTTTTTACTGTTCATGCGCATTATTCACATAGCAATAAAATTCGTTTTCTGCTTCAATCTGCAATTTCGTTTTCTGCTTCCAATTGCAATTTCATTTTCTGCTGATTAATGGAAGGCTAAGTCTCCAGCGTTGTTTTCTCTTGAGGATCAAGCACAACTCTCGTTGAAGTTTCATTATTACCATTGAATTCTGATCAGTTTTTCCTCTTCACCAATTGCTCTGTATTTGTTGCCATTAATCCATGCATGCTTAGTGCTTGATTAATTATCTCTATGCTTAATTTACGATCATGCTTAATGATTTGTTTCATTCATGATTAATTGGTGTATGTGTGGCTTAATCACATAATGATAGCCTTATGTTAATTTTCACTTAGTAATTTAATTTAGGGTTGGATTAAGTGGTTGAACTGATTAAGGATAAATTCTCGTAACCTAGGATAAGAGACTTACTTGTGAATCAAGGGGGAACAACATGTTTTAATTCTATTATTTCTTTAATTCGAATTTTCTTGCGGTTTAATTTACAAAACAACCCCCCCCCCCAATTCGTTACTACTTTATTACTATCTGTTATGAACGTTTGGTTGACCATTGCTCGTTGGGAGACGACCTAGGATCGCTTCCTAGATACTACATTTTTAATGTTTATTTTATTCGGGTACGGCCTTGATCAATGTACTTTTAATTATCGCTTTTATGTTTGGTTAAGTTTCTGGTTCTATTTCTTACTTTCTTAACTTAGTAGTAAAAGCCTAATTGAATCTAGTAACATTAAGAATGCTAGATTTTTAATTAGTCGAGACATGTTAATAATTATTTCAACCCCCCCCCCTTCTTAATTATTCCGAGGCCACTTGATCCAACAAGTGGTATCAAAGCAGGTATCTTGTAGAAAGTTTCACAACTTCAAGATTCATGGCCTCTTTAAATTCTCTGTTTTTCAAAAGTAATTCCAGGTATAGGTCATTCCAAGATCATGATGAAGACCAAGCCAACTTGTGTCTCATGACAAAATCTCATGAGAACAACAAAGAATAATTTGTAAGGAAGAAGTGGTACATCGACATTGGATGTTCAAATCTTATAACGGGAGATGTATCCAAATTTACAACCATTTCTCCCAAGAAAAGTGGACATGTTACATACGGCAACAACAATATCAGTAAAATCTCAAAAGAGGTAACATCTAAGCCATCTCTATGAATTAAGGTATGATTAGTATTTTAAGTTAAGTTATTTTTGTGGTTAATAGAAAATAATTGTTGAAATTGTTTGATTGTGTTTACAATGATTAATTAACTATATTTAGTTTAAAGAATTTCAATATACATGATTGATTTTTTGTCTTTGGTAATTGTGTCCAACTAGTTGAAAGTCTGAAAATTAAAATTTGCAAGTTATTAGAAGTTTAAAAAATAAAATTTGGAAGTTATTGGAAGTTTGAAAATTAAAATTTGGAAGTTATTGGAAGTTGAAAGTTGAAAATGGAAGTTACTGGAAGTTGAAAATGGAAGTTGAAAGTTGGAAGTGGAAGTTATTGGAAGTTGGAAGTTTGAATTTAAAATTTAAAATTTAAAATTTAAAATTTGAAATTTGAAATTTGAAATTGAAATTAAAAAAAATATTTTTTTTGGAATAGAAATTATTGTGCATAGTTAGTTGATTGATAATTTAATTAATTTAATTTGAAATTTTTGATGATTGATTGTGTTTGAGAATTATTATGATTTTTTTTTAATTATATTTAAAGGTTATGTTGATTAAGATAGTAAATATGTATTTTTTATGGGCGCAAAATAGTTTGTTTTAATGTCTTTCTGTTATGTGTTTAAACTTGATTATCTTGTTTACTTATTTGGTACTTAGTGAATTATGTTTGGAAACTTTATTAGTACTTTATTTTCTATAAGTTTAAAACTTGTTAGTTTCTTTATGTGTTATCGTTCTACTTGGTTACTTTTGATGACTTATGACTTATTTGATACATATGTTTTTAGTATGATTTGACATGATTGGATTTTTGTCAAAATTATATTGATATGCTAAAATAATTGAGATAAGTAATGATTTACCACGTATGTGTTCATAACTAATTTTTGTTACTTAGAATTAAGTTTTGATTCTCTGATAATAGATTTAGATTATAATTATATTTTGTTTTTAAGCCTTGTATTTGGCTATGTTTTTATGACATTTGAATACTTAGTATTTTTAATATTTGCTTAGTATGATTGAACATTTATGGATTGTGATATATGACTATTTGGTTTGCATTTTAATTTGGTTTATTCATGTCTTGCTTCATGAATGGTTTAGAATCTTTTATGTTCGTTTTACAAAGTATGCTTTGTGTATGTTTTAAATTACGTATGTTTTACGCACTTTGGCCTTTTTGATGTTGCCAAAGGGGGAGAGAAAAATGCGTATTTAAAGAAATCAAGATATTATATTTTCAAAACTTTAAAATTAAGCACAAATTCAAAAAGAGAGGGGGAGAAAGGGATGAATGAACGGTAGAACAAAAATTGTATGCATTCTCTTGATTTCAGGATTGTCATCATCAAAAAGGGGGAGATTGTGGAAGCAATATCTTCCAAGGTTATTTTGATTATGTCAAAGAATCAAGAGTCAAGAAAAATCCAAAGATTTAAGAATCAAGCTTCAAGAATCAAGATTCAAGTTTCAGGAATCAAGATTCAAGAATAATCAAGATCAAGATTCAAGACTCAAGATTCAAGAAACAAGAGAAGACTCAATCAAGATAAGTACTAAATTTTTTTTTAAAAACAATGAGTAGCACAAGAAGTTTTCACAAAATCATTACCAAAGATTTTTACTCTCTGGTAATCGATTACCAGAAGGTAGTAATCAATTACCAGTGTTTTAAAATGTTAAGATTTCAAATTTCAACAGTTTTAAATCATTTTAAACTTGTGTCACAATACTTGTAATCGATTAACAGTGTTTCTAAACATTTTAATTTTCAAAATTCAAAATGAAAAGTCACATTTGTTGATGTGTAATCGATTACACCTTAATGGTAATCAATTACCAGTGACTGATTTCGAAAAGTACATTTCTAAAAGTCACAATTCTTCAAATGACTAGTTTCTGAAGATTCTTTCAAAAGTCACAACTTTTCTAAGTAACTAGTTTTTAAAAGAAATTGCCAAGAGTCACAAACTTTGACTTGAGTCATCAAGAGATTATAAATACGTGACCATGGCATGAATCTAAAATATATGATCTATCATCTATCTTTCAACCTTCTTTCAACATTCTTCAATCAATCTTTTCTACTCTTTCTATAGAATTTTCTGATTTATCTTCTCTTCATCTTTCTAAAAGTTTTTGTTCAATACTTTCTCTTCCAAGAAAAGTTCTTTGATCAAAAACTTGTGCTATTCATCTTTTTCATTCTCTTCTCCCTTTGCCAAAAGAACGAAGGACTAACCGTCTGAATTCTTTTGTGTCTCTCTTCTTCGTTTGCCAAAAGAACAAAGGACTAACCGCCTGAATTCTTTTGTGTCTCTCTTCTCCCTTACTAAAGATTCAAAGGACTAACCGCCTGAGAAATTTTTTGATTCTTCCCTTCCCCTTAAGCAAAAGATTTCAAAGGACTAATCGCCTAAGATATCTTTTGTTTCCCCTTTACAAAGATTCAAAGGACTAACCGCCTGAGAATTCTTTGTCCCAACACATTGGAGGGTACATCCTTTGTGGTACAAGTAGAGGGTACATCTACTTGGGGATTGTTATACTGAGAACAAGAGAGGGTACATCTCTTGTGGATCAATTCAAGTGGAGGGTACATCCACTTGGTTTTTCAAAGAGAACATGGGAGGGTACATTCCTTATGGATCTTTGGCTTGTAAAGGATTTTACAAGGTTGAAAGAAATCTCATGAACCGCAGGTTGCTTGGGGACTGGATGTAGGCACGGTTTGTGGCCGAACTAGTATAAATCTTGTATTTGTCTTCTTCTTCCCTATACTCTTTTATTTCCGCTGTGTACTTTTAATTATCACTTTTACTTTTGGTTAAGTTTCTGGTTCTGTTTCTTACTTTCTTAACTTAGTAGTAAAAGCCTAATTGAATATAGTAACATTAAGAAGGATAGATTTTTAATTAGTCAAGACACGTTAATAATTAATTCAACCCCCCCCCCCTTCTTAATTATTCCGAGGCCACTTGATCCAACACCTTCTTCTTTCCTCTTCAACCCATTGTTCCCTAGGTTTGTCTATAGTTGCATTTCCTACTACCATTGTAGGGATGTAAGGACTGATTTCAATGGCTTCCCAGATGTTTAAATCTATAGCATCTATGAAGATTTGCATGCAGGTTTTCCAGTAATGATAACCCACACCATTAAATATAGGAGGGTTATTAATGGAGTTTCCTTCGAGAAATACGAAATTTGATGAGGCCATAATTATTCTTGAAGTTTCTAAACTTTATATAAGAATCAAGCTCTATTTCTAAATATAGGGGGAGTGAATTAAGTTAAAAAATTTCTCGTTTAATTGACTTCTAAATCCCCTTTTAAATCTATATGTTAAGAATATTGAAGATGAAGATGAAAGTTACATCAACAGAATACTTCAAGTGTGCAAGATAAATAAAATATGCAAGATAAAGTAATCAAGATAGGGAAGAGAGGAATGCAAACTAAGTTTATCCTGGTTCGGCCACTTCCTGTACCTACATCCGGTCTTCAAGCAACCTACTTGAGATTTCCACTAACTTTGTAAAAATCCTTTTTACAACTTCTGAAAACCCGAGGGATCCCTTTCCCTTGTGTTCAAGAAACTCACAATTCAAGAGACAAATAGCCTCTTGATCTCAATAAGTCTTTAAAGAAAGTACAAATATTTTTCTCTCTTTTAGAGAAGAAGATACAAGATGAAGTTCTTAGAAGAATCCTTAATTGATTTGCAAGTGTTTGGCTAATGATTTGTTTTTGAGAGGATAAGACAATAAGGTTCTGAAAAACTCGCTTATTAAAAACTTTCGTAGATAAGTCACATATTTATAGGCCCTTGGTGGCTTTTCAGAAACTTATGAAGGGAAGTGACTTTTCAGAGTAACTTTTAAAAATTCCTCACTAGTAATTGATTAAAACTCTTTGGTAATCAATTGCAAAGTTAAGTAATGAGGATTCATGACTTCTCAATTTGAATTTTTGTAGTTCCGTTACTGGTAATCGATTACAGACAAGTGGAAATCATTTACAACTTTCAAATTTCAAATTTCAAACTTTCTGAAAAAGCTTTTTAAAATAATTTTTCTTCTGGTAATCGATTACGATGCCTGGTAATCAATTACGAGTGAAAAAATGCCTTTTTCAAAAAATGTTAAAACTTTTTTAAAATCAATTTAAAAACTATGTTGTGAGGCCAAACCTTTGCAATCACTAAGAGACTATTTTAACAAAGATATGCTAAGACTTAGCTTTCTTCTTGATCTTTGTTTTCTTGGTCTTGATTTTGACTTGAAATAAAACTTGTGTTGCTTTTGTCTTGGCATCATCAAAACCTTCATACACATACAGTCAGAGAGCCTTTTCAGCTTGTAAACATGGTTAAGGTGTTTGAAGTCTATGAAACTTGGAGATTGGTGTACATATTGTCAACCTACCCTTCGGCGGGAAGGCGAGGCGAAATGCCAAAGGAGCATCTCCTAAAAAGGAAAATGCGTGGGAGTCGCCACCAAAGTTTATTTGAGGAAAAATTTAGAAAAACAAAAAAGAGATTTGCAAATATTGAAAAGAAGGGTTTGGGAGTTGTTTACGCATGGGGAAGGTATTAGCACCCCACGCGCCCATCACAGGGGACGACAACCTTTAATCGAGTGTGCAAAATGTGACTTCAAAATTATGTATTTTCCCTTTTTATGTTTCTTTATTTTTTGGGGTCAACAAGGGTGTTGCCCTTGCTTCTACGCATCCTCAGGTGCGATGAGCAATTCATACCTACATAGTTCTTTACGTCTGAATATTTGTGTGTTAAATTGATTTTTTATGTTTTTGAAAGATTCATTTTAATTGCGAGCAAAAATTCATTTAAGGCATTGGACCTTGAAATGATCTCAAGTGATATTTGATAAAAAGGTTTTATCTTGGTTTTGTTTATTAACTTCAAATCTTTTTTAAGGCAACTTTACAATACTAGGTGATCCGTTAAGATTGAACTTTACAAAAAAAAAAAACGAGATCGCCGATGATAGATGGAGGAAATGAATATGCATAAAACAACAAGGGGGGGGGCCTAAGGGTGCATAGATCACATCAAAATCTAAAAAAAAAACAAAAATAACCCACGATCATACGAAGAACACCGAACCAGTACTAAAGGGCTTAACCTTATGAGAAAGCAAGAGGTTGACTCTTTGAAAGGGCCTTTCATCCTAAACTCAAAAGATAGGACATTAGATTTGGGAATTGAGTATATAAATAGAAATATATGCACTGATAACCTAACATGATTTTTGGGATGCAAATGCATGCAACTTTCATCTTGAAATGCAATAAAATGTAATAGGTTTTGAATCATGAAAATTGTGTAATACTCATAACATTCTTTTCTATTTTAATGATTTTGATTTTGATTTGATTTTTTCTTTTTTTCGTTTTTTTTGTGGAAAACACAAATTGACTGTCTTTTTCCGAAAGACGTGATACCTCATGAGACCTCATCCTACCTTTTTGCAAATCTCTTCAAGGACTCCCTTAGAGTGTATGTTTTGTTTGATTTAGTCACTTGACAATTTTGGAGTGACGGCAATGGAGCCATTTGAAATTTAATCAATCAACCAAAATATTGATCCTAGGGTTTGTCCCCTTTTTTTGTTTAAAACCTTCTATTACTCTGCACAACAAGGAAACATAAGGCTTTGGGATCAATCGTGCACCCCATTGAAGGATGGCAATGGATTGTCACACTTTGGTATGTGACCAAGTGAAACTTTCCTAATTTAAGGTCATAGAGTGATGCCAAGGGTCTGTCGATCCCGTTGAAACTTTATGACATGGGCTGATCATGAAAGAATTTATACAATGAAGCTACCCTTGGATTTGAAAGGAATCCCAAAGAGTTTGCATGAGAGACTAACATCGGATGTACCCTACTTTCACAATTGTCTTTGGGCATCTTCCACGAGCTCCTGGTCAAATGAGTTTTCTTCTCAAATGTGCAAGTGGCAACCTCAGGGGTTTATATATATATATATACACACATTCAACAATCATAAGTGTGTGCAGGTTCCATTCCAGAATCCAAACTTAAAAGAAAATTTAGTCATTCCTCGGTCCACATGGGCTTTATTGGGCTTCAAACATGGTGAGGGGTAAGAAGGCTATGAAAGAAAAGATTAGAGAGGCCCCAAGAGTGTTTAAGGGTTATATTGAGTAAGAACCTCAAGAGCGTTGCTTGTACTTTTATTTATTTCAACTTTTGGGTTGGGCTCTACTCCTTTTGTCTTATACATTAATCCTTATTGCATTTTTTGCCTTCCTTGTAAAATTTGGAGATCCTTTGTCTCTCTTTTTCTTCACTCGCCTTTGGTGGATTTTATTTTATTTTTCTTTTCATTGTTTCCCAACTTCATGCATGTGTAGTTTGCATTGTTCTTCCCACCGGTTTAGCGGTGGTTCCTACTCGGGGTTTCTATTTTGTTTTTGTTGTTTTTAGAAAACAAATATGCTTTGGCTCAGAGGGGGAAGCAATTTATAAATTAGTGTTTGGGATGTTGAAACACAGTCATGTGTCATTTCAAATCTTGACTTAGATTCTTTTGCAATTTTGATTTTGGGACCAATCCCCTGATAAACACGCTCCTGATTGTTTTTTCCTTTTTTTTATTTTTTATTAACCCTAATTTTTGCCTAGGCTGCCCTTTCGAGTTTTCAACCTACCGGGGGAGAACTTCTTATCCGCTCCTAAGTTCGCTTGAGGCTCATGCATGGTGCCTCTCATTGCCCCAGTGTAGGGCTCTAAGGTATCTATTGTTGTCTTTTTTCATGACCTTGTAGCAATTAATAAACTGTACAGGCTCTCAAAAATGAATTTTCAGGGACGAGAAATATTTAAAAGATTTTCAATTGACAGATTAAGTCAAATGACTCCTGCTCTTGATAACTCACTTTTCTCTCAAAAAGAAGACTTTTAAGAATGATAAAATGAGATCACATGAATGTCGATACTTCTTATTTTTTATTTGGAACACAGTCAATCAAACGCTTTTTTTTTGAACTTTTTACTTTACTCGTTGTTTACGACACCTTCACCAAATGAGGAGAACGAGAAATTTCTGATTGAACAGACTTGGAGATCAATTCAGGAGCGCAGATCACTTGAGCAAAAAAACCAACGACTTACTTTCACATTCCAGTTAAAGTTAAATAAGCAAAGATGTAATTGTGAGAGAATGAAAGACAAGGACATCGAATTTATTCATATTATTAGCATTGTGACTATTGTTTACAATAATGGCATAAACCTGAAAATCCTAATGAATCATTGGAGACATCTAACAACAACTTTCAAATTGCTCCAAGCATCATACAAAGTATTGCTTGACGACATTAGAACTCACGAGTGATTTTCCTCCTCGAATCTCAGCCAGCCTGCATCAATCAGAGTTTGCACCTTAGGTTTTAGGGTCATACAATGCTCAATGGAATGCCCCGGAACTTCCGCATGATAAGCACATGTCATGTTGGGGTTATATCCTCTGGGAAATGGAGGTTGAGAAATCTTTGCTAAGCTTATAACTGCCATTGCATTATCAAGCAGATAGGGGAGTAAGTCAGCTTATGGCATTGGAATTGGGGTGAATTCTACAATCTTCTTTTCTGGAAAATTCCTTCTTTGGTTGGTGTTTTGATTGGTATTAGGGGTGGGGTTTGGTCTTGGATGTGCATCGGGTGAATTTTGTGTTTGTGGATGATAGGGTGTTCTTGGCTGGTAGGGTGGTGGGTAATGAGAAGGACTGATATTGGCCGAGTATTGATATTGTTGAGCTAATGGGAAATTTGGCCATGTAGGAACGGTAGCCACAACATGGGTTTCTCCCTCCTTATTATTCTCTCCATTTTCCCCAGGCTTCCTATTCATCAAAGCAAGATAATCAAATTTTCCTCTTCTCAAACCCACTTCGATCCTTTCACCAGCGAAATCTAAATCAGCAAAGCTTGAAGGCATGTAACCCACCGTCTTCTCATAGTAGAACACTGGTAATGTGTCTACTATCATTGTTATCATCTCCCTCTCCATCATTGGGGGCGCTACTTGAGCTGCCAGATCCCTCCACCTTTGGGTGTATTCTTTGAAAGATTCATGCTCCTTCTTACACATGTTTTGTAGCCGCATTCTATCTGGAGCCATATCAGAATTGTACTGATATTGCCTAATGAAGGCAACCATTAGGTCCTTCCAAGAATGGACTCGGGAAGGTTCTAGATTAGTATACCAGGTGACAGTTGCCCTAGTAAGGCTTTCCTGGAAGAAATGCATCAACAATTTTTCATTTTTCGAGTATGCCCCAATTTTCTTGTTGTACATCTTCAGGTGATTCTTGGGGCAAGTAGTCCCCTTGTATTTATTGAAATCCAGCACCTTGAACTTCAGAGGGATAACGACGTCAGGCACTAGGCACTGTTCTGCCATGTCAGCAAAGGCATAATCTCTGCCTTCTTCAATATCCCTCAGCCTTTCCTCTATATGGTCAAATCTCTCCCTTTCCACCGTAGTCGGAGGGACTCTTCCCACCGCAAAATGCAAGGGTTGTGGTTGTGGGCGATACTAAGGAGCCCCCAAAGTGTTTGGCAGGGGTACGCCGCAAAATGTCTCCCCCTCAGCAGCATATCGAACATATGGCTCGAAGTCAACTAGATTGTGGTCTTGGGGTGCTTCATGTGTCCCCCCCCATGTGTTGAGAGACATGTGCATGATTAGATTGGGGTTGTTGGCTCTCAATGGGCATGGTTGCAAAGTTGTCGACATTCTCATCAGGAGTGTGTGCAACATTAGGTAGTGTATAGTTGGGAGGCAAGCCATATGGTGGGAAGGAATGCTTGTTCTGAACTTGCACAAAATAGGGGCCGCCCACACTTCCCAACTTGTTCTGACCTACCATATCTGAGGCTGGATGATTTACTTGATTGAAGCCAGGTGGGTGAGTCGGGTCCACTTTTACGGCGATACTTGTGGCAACAACTGTAGCCGCATTGACCTCCATCATCTTTCTCATACTCATCATGGCTTCCATCATTGTGGTCATTTGCTTTTTCATGGCCTCCATGTCAGCCTATATCTGCTTTTACACCTCCTCTATTTCACTCATTACTCTAGCTCTGGCACGTGTTTGGTAAGAGCATCGTAAAATGTGTTCTTTCCTTTTTGATAACAATGATTACAGTTTTGATTTCAATGAAAGAATGCAATGAGCAATGCGACCAATGTGAAAAGAAAACTAAGCATGGATGTATGTGAATGATGCATTGTTGAAGTATTGCAAATTTTACATAGGACATTCAGTAGAACATATGGTCGAATCAATTCAGATAACATTAAATCTTGTGAGAGTCAAAGTGTAACTGGAAATAAAACATGGACAGTCTCAAATTTTTGGAAATTATTTAGCTCAATCATGTGTTGGCAGTAGCCAAAGAAGCTATGTACAACTCGATCCATCTTTTGCCCCAACTTTTGCAAGCTGGTTACTTCCGCATTTAACCTTGACTTGATGAAAACCTTTTCTTAAAAGCACATGCTTGGTTCGACCCCATAATCCAAGGAATAGAAATTTTGATTGTCAATATTTCGACAACATATCATAGAGATGAATGATTAGGACATACTTATGCAATGCATGACAAATGTAATTATGAGATCAACATGAGACACCCGAAGAACCATCCTTTCCTAGTTAACAATGCATTAGGTACCATGTTTACATGATTTTCAATCATTTTCCAAGAGAAATGGGTGTATAATCCCAACATGGTCTGTTTATAGCTATCATCATGGTACCCAACGCATTTAACTAAGAATGTGGTGCAAATTTTCATGCTTCATTATGACTTTGTTTTTTTTAGAGGAAAATGCAAGGTATGAACAACTATGTGTCAAGATCATGCATGAGTGAACATAACATGCAAACGATGAAAATGGAATGTATGTATTGGCAGAACAAAAGCATGCTTAATGAAGATGTATGATAATGCAATGACTTATGCAAATGTAATGCATGAATATGATAAATGATAAATGCAAAAATGATATGTCCATTATGATGCCATGAAGAGATGCATGATGCAATCAAGGAACAAACCATAGTGAGTTTCCTATGTGCCTCTAATTCAGGAACCTAATGGAGAGGATCCAAAAGTCCACTTCTGGTGATAACTCCCAAGGGTGGTTTCATGTAACCTTACTAGTCTCGAGATATATCATCCTCTTAGATAATACATTGTGGCATTAGGAACTATCAACAACAATGCATCACCAAAAGAGGAAAACTTTAGATGAGGCTTCACTGTTATCAAGCGAGTCGGAGACCTTGCATGACCACAGATCGACCTCCACTCCTTATGGCTCACCCGGGTATACGCCCTAATATCTCAACGTGTAAGCAAGGTGTAGGTTCCATGTGTGCATAGAAAAAAAATATTTCTAACTATGAATGTAATAGATAGACATACACACACCAAACACAACAACACAACAAAGGTTATATACTAATATGGACAAAACAAAAGATAAAAGGGAAAAAGGAACATAAATAAAGAAGAAGTCACCATAAAAATGTTGCACACTGATTGAATGGCCCAACTCTCTAACAAGTCCCCAGTGGAGTCGCCATTTGTCGCAACCTACCCTTCAGTGGGAAGGCGAGGAGAAATGCCAAAAGAGCGTCTCCCAAAAAGGAAAACGCGTGGGAGTCGCCACCAATGTTTATTCGTGGAAAACATTAGAAAATCCAAAAAGAGGTCTGCGAATATTGAAAAAAGGGTTTGGGAGTTGTTTATGCATGGGGAAGGTATTAGCACCCCACGCGCCCATCACAGGGGATGGCAGCCTTTAATCGAGTCTGCAAAATGTGACTTCAAAATTATGTATTTTTCCTTTTTATGTCTCTTTATTTTTTGGGGTCGACAAGGGTGTTGCCTTGCTCCTACGTATCCTAAGGTGCGATGAGCAATTCATACTGTCATACCCTAATTTCGTCAAGGGACCATTATTTGTTGGCATGCGACTTTCGTTTGACCACTTCAAAATGTTTAACACCCATCGACGTGGAATCTGTAAAGTTTCGGGATGTTTCGGAGAGAAATTGGCCAAGAACACGAAAATAGGAGTGTATTTAACAAAGTGGGGGGGGGTGTAAATAGACTATTAGACCCTGATTCATTCGGGGACCATTGATGATCACTTCGAAAGGCTTAGCACCCATCGTCGTAGAATCCGTAAAGTTCCATGAGGTTTCGGAAGGAAAACAGCCAAAAAAAACAAAAAATAGGAGGTGAACTTATCAAGCTGGGGGTGTAAATAGAAAATTTCAAATCTGGGCCCATCTAGAGGATTCAAGACCTTTTCTTTCTTCCTGGCTACGCAACCAGCTCGCCGGGGCGACCTGAGCGGCAAGCACCTCTGTCGCAACGTGCCCTTTTGCCGGCGGGCGACGCGTGACTCGCGGGATGTGTGGCGTCCCCAAAATAATGACTGGTTTAATAGTAATGATTTAATTAACAAAAACCATGGTATTTTTTTTTTCTTTTTCATTTCTTTCTCTTTTCACTGAAACAAGTTTTCGAAGGAAAATCCTCACTACAGAGTCCTGAATGGCCAGTTCACAACTCTGTTCGGAGTCATTTCTTTCTCACTGCTCATAATCTCTAAACTATTTTGCTTTTTTCAAAAGAAAGAACGTACCAGCCATTACTTTAGGTCGTCACGTGAAAAAAAAAGGATAAAATACGGTCGATAAACTCTTTTACAAATAAAGTTACTAACGCTTTCTTTTCAAAGAACAAGATCGATCATAAATGCATTCATCATTTAAAGCTGTCCAAAATATGGGAGTTTTACAAAATATATAGTGTCATCCAGAGCAAAGGTGTCCATAGTGGTGGCTTCAGCCACATGTATACAATCATCAAATGCCTATACATCAGGTCTACCCATACAAAAACAAAAGAGTAAACCTAACAGTTAGTCCTAGATACACCCACCCTCAAAAAGTATACAAAACTAATCCAAAAAGTTGTCCACTAGGATGAAGAGCCTCCGCTGATCGCCATCTCCCTCGGGCCGCTATCCTCCGTAGAGTCTGCCTCAGATGCCGACATGACTTCCTCGGGAGAATCCACCTCAAGAAGTGGATCCTCATCACCCTCTAGAAAGTCAAGGGCGTCCACAGCAAGCTCAGGAGGTAGCTCCTCCAGGTCCTCCTCAGGGTCTTCCTCGGATGACGTTACCTCGATCACTTGAACGGGCTCCACTAGACGATATGGTGTAGGCGTGGGTAGTATCCACTCCACAGTGCGCTGAAGCGTCCGTGCAGGTTCATCTGGATGCACCAAAGAAGTAGCCGTGAATCGAATGGTGCCCCGAAATCGGCACCTCGTGTTGCCTTCGAGGGTCTCCCAAGCTCCCTCTAGGCACTCCATCTCTACTCGATCACGGATTAGCTGTGCCGCCATCACGATCTACAAGAAAGAAGAGAAAGGGGTAGACTCTTTCACAAGAATCTAACTGTGCTGCACACGATGCGTCTCATAAACACTACATGCAACAAAAGGGGTATTTTAAGGCTTTCCATCTCTGGTAATCGATTACACAGCCTTGGTAATCGATTACCAGAGGCTAAACTTGAATTACACAGCCTCAGGACATGAAATATGCAATAATACACTGTGTAATCGATTACACATGCCTGGTAATCGATTACCAGTGACCCATTCCTCTGTGTAATCGATTACGCAGGCTGGTAATCGATTACCAGAGGCTCCCTAAGTTTCCTGACTTCGTTTTCAAGCCTGGTAATCGATTACACCCCTTGGTAATCGATTACCAGAGACCATCTTAGCCTCCTGTCCTCAATTTTAAGCCTTGTAATCGATTACTCACCTTTGGTAATCGATTACCAGAGGCCACAATCCACATATTACACAAAATTCACAGCTGGCCAGCCACCACAAGCCTCCTTGCTTTGTGGTCTTGTTTTCCTTTTATCTGTTGACTGCCAGGAGCTCGCCTGCTTAGGTACATCACAGGTTCTCACTGACCGACTATGCCCGGGTTGGGTCGGGATTGGTCAAGCTTGGTTTTGGGCAATAGCACCCCACCTGACGTCCCCAAGGTCTCCTGACCCCCGCGACATATCTCCAGGTACCACTCTGTGGTCAACAATAAAAGCAGGAAGTTTCACCCTTCAACACTTCCTCATCTCAAGCTTGTAGGATTATGGGGTACCCATCACATGTGGTACTAGGTGGCGGTCGGGCGATGGTGCACAACAAGTTTTCCCACATCCACAATGCGCGCATAAACCCACCATCCCCTGTTGCCCACCTCCAACTGAGCTCACGTACTCCCACGTAGCCCATATCCTCGTTTCTCTCAACACCGGGTCCCCATCAATCCTCCCAAGCTTCCACAGCATCCAAGCAAAACAACATTCAAACAGCACAAGCTATCACAGCCAAGCAAAACAGAGCAAAGGCAGAAAACTCTGCTCAACACATCAACCAAAATCACAGCTTTTCTCACTTAAAGACCCCAGTAACAATTCCTTCGATCCAATTCGTTAACCGTTGGATCGACTCCAAATTTTTACTGGAAGTCTCTAGTACATAAGCCTACATTTGACCGTTGGGATCTACTAGCAAACATCCAGAACTCATTCTGCACTGCTCTTTCCACAACCAGCAAATGCCTAGTATTTTTCTGCACTTGTGCAAAATCCTGCTGCACAATTTCACAGCAAAAATCTGCACAAAATGCAGATTTCGAAAACCACACTTCCCCTCATCCAATCTTGCCCAAATCAAATCCTACAAGTCCCAAATCATGTATCAATCATGTCTAAACCAAGGTCAAGCTTCAAACCACAGCAACACAAAATCTAGGTGTCCAAAACCCCTCAATTCAATGGGTTTTCTAGGTTTGAAAGGTGAAATTTAGAATGAGGTAAATTTGAAGCAAACTCTCACCTCACACCAGTCCGTAACATCCATTTAGACTTGTTCGAACTGGATTTACACCTAAAATCTCACCGAATCAAAATTTGACTCTTCAACACCCAAATTTGCCCTAGCAATGGCTCTTTGTTCACTTTGGTCATTTGTTTTTCTCTCTAGCTCAGCCTAACCTTTCTCACATGTTCTAAATGACATTTCAAGCTAGTATTAACTCACTCTAACCTCCATTTACCACAGAATTCAGACTTAGCCTTCCAACTCTCAAAGTCTCACTCTTTTTTTTTCACTCATAACATCACATTCTCACTTTCTAACCTTGGGTTAGTTCTACCCTTCGTCTCTAACAGATTTCCATCAGCAATTTCAGCATATAAACATCACAAACATCATCACAAAAACCCTAAAACAGAATGGGTATATCTAACTCACCCAAACATGGCAATTTCGACAAGCTTTCAACAAATGTCTTCACAAATAATCATCACACAGCAGAAAACTAACAAAACTACCCCTCATATCTCCCAAAACCCCATACCCACGAAAATCAAGAGGGAAAGAAGTCCACCCAAACCTGGATTTTCGAAGTCCCACTCGTAGCCACGCACTTCACGACCCCGAAAATGCTCTCCTTCCACGATTTGGAGCAGAAATGAGCACCAAAGGTTGAAGCTTTGTGTGGAGCTTCAATGGAGAATGAGGGAGGAAGAAAGGCAACGTGAGGGAGAGAGAAAGCTGTCTGAAAAAAAAAAATGAGGGCTGAGTGAAGTGAGAGAGAGAGTTGCTTTTTGGTTTTTAAAAGGCTTTTTCCTCTTTTCTTATTATTTTATTCAAGCTCTGCCACATGTCCCTATTTGATTGGAGCAAAAAGGGCCCACTTTCTCTTTTTGACTGTGACCCATACTCAGTCACAAAAGTGAGAAAAATATGACCTTTGAAACGCTAAAATCCTGCCTCGGTTTGCGTGCCGTTTCTCTGGTTCCAGTTTCTCGCGTTTCTCTGCGTCCGTCGGGGCCAGTTTTTGAAAGCAAGCAATATATATATCAAAACGCTCAGAATGAAACCCCGAGCGTGGTTTAGAGGTTGGTTTCATTAAATTCTAAGTCGCACGCAAAACGATGGTTTTTAACTAATTAATTAGGAATTAACCCATAACCTCCCAGTTATGGATTTCTCTCCCTTAATTAGTCTAACCCGCATATCTTGCCCCCACTATTCCTATTTCTACCAAGAACATATCTATACATATACACTGAATAATACTTATATATATATATATATAATCATTCCAAATACATCGTTTTCGAAAATTCCGGGTAGAATTTCCAGGATGTTACAGGATGCGTGTTCCACGAAAGGAATACGCGCGGAGTCGCCACCAACGTTTATTTGAGGAAAACATCGGAAAAACCGAAGGAAAACTGGTCAAAAAGAAAATTCTAAGTTCGGGAGTTGTATTTACGCTTGAGGAAGGTATTAGCACCTCTCACGTTTGTCTCGAAGGACAACAACCTTTAATCGAATGTGCAAACATGACTTTGATTTTTTATGTTCCCTTTTATGTCTTTTATACCCTTTATATTTTTTCTTTTTTTTGTGGTCGACAAGGGTGTTCCCCTTTGCTCCTACGTATTCCTCAATTATGATGGGGAAATCAGACCTACGTAGTTCTTGCTTATGCGTGAATCAAGTGATTCTTTTTTACTTAAAAGGTGATCATTTTAAGGCGTTGGACCTTGAAAATGATCCATTTTACTTAGTAAGAAACAGAAATGATAAACTTTCAAAATCCTATTTTTGTGGACGAGCTTGACTAGGCGAGTCGATTTTAGCCTTAGTTCCACTTTAGTTATTTAGTCAATTCAATTAAGAATGAGAAATCCCAAAGAGAAAACGTCCGATTGATTTTTGCTTTATTTTACTAAAAGGTACTTTTTATTATTATATTATTATTTACCTCTTTTTTTTATTTCCAACGTGGTTGCGGCACGACCGATCGGTCGGAATTCATTTCAACCAAAGTTAACGGATGATACAATTCAAACGATCGGTGGAAATTTATTTTATTTTTAGATTACGTGAGAAATGACTTAAATAAATGGCTTAAGCACGTCAAAAGGGGGTATAAAAAGTAAATGAAAACGAGAATAAAAATACATGAAACCAAATGTGGACCACCACGGGTACATAGAATGAATTAAAAAGCTTGGTTTGAGGTACTTACCCGTTGAAGACTAAAGAACGATGAAGAACGAATGAAGAACGTCGAAGAACAGTCGAAAACCTTCGCGAAATCACTCATGGAAACGTTACGGAAGCGCCTCGGCTTGGATTTTCTTCACGGAAACAATTTTTCTAAGCAAATTCGAAAGAGAGAGAAGTGCCTAAGGGGATGAACCCTTTTCTACTTCACTTCTCCCCCTATTTATAGAAATTGGGGGAGAAGCTTGCCACCCAGCTCGCCCAGGCGAGCAAGGTTGCTTCCTCAAGAAGCAACAGTCTTCTGGAGGAATCTTCTGGAGGGCCCAAGTGGGCCTGGTTGCTATTTGCACCCCCATTTTTACTAAATACACCCCCTTGCTCTTTTTTGGTGATTCTTTTTTCGTAAAGTTACGGAAACTTACGGATTTCGCAACGATACTTGTTTTCTTTCCGTAATGTTACGGAACCTTGCGGATTACATAATCATCCCCTTTCTTGACTTATGGAATGTTACAGAACCTCACTAATTATGTAACGATGCTTCCTTTTGATTTCCGGTGAGTCACGGAATCTTACGGATTGTGCATCAATACCTTCTTTTGACTTCCGGCATGTCCCGGAACTTCACAAATTGCCTAATGATGGGTGCCAAGCACCTCACAAGGACCAAACAAAAGTTGCATGCCACCAAGCAAAGGTCCCCGGACGAAATTAGGGTATGACAGTTGCCCCTCTTTACTTGTCTTTTATTGGAGATAAAAGGGAAGTAAAGATAAGACACTAATTTCGTTCCTCTCGGTTGACGAGAGTCGCGGGTGACCATAAAATACCTCCGCATGTAAATGACTTGTTGTCCCCGGGGGAACAAAAGGTGCAGAAGACGATGTCAGTCTCTGCATGCTATCAAGCGTTTTGTCTTACAGATAGCAAAAGAAAGTTTATACGGATAACCACTCGGGTATTTCCGCCCGTCAGCGTGACTCAAATGTCAGTATGACAGATCTTTGTGAGCGCGGAAGATGACATAAATCTCCGCGTGTCAACAAGCTTGCCGGCCGCGATTGACGAAGGGCGCAGAAGACGACGTTAGTCTCTGCGTGCTATCAGGCTTTTCGTCTTACAGATAGCAAAAAAGAATGTTTATACGGATAACCACTCGGGTATTTCCGCCCGTCAGCGTGACTCAAATGTCAGTACGACAGATCTTGTGAGCGCGGAAGATGACGTAAATCTCCGCGTATCAACGGGCTTGTCGGCCGCGATTGGGCGCAGAAGACGACGTTAGTCTCTGTGTGTGATGTGCCATCATTTTCTTCTATTTTCTAAACCCTTTTTGCACCATTTTAATTATTGATTGGTCTTAATTGGCAATTAATTAGGCAGTTTTATTATTTGGGCTCATTTAGCTAATTTGATGTTTTTAATCTAATTTCAGGAATTAATGAAACATTGGGCTTAATCCGGATTTTGGTTGTGGACTTGAAGAGGGCAAATAAAGCAGCGCTTACCTTAGTTAATTTCGAATTAGGAAATTTTGCAATTTTATTTTATGTTGTTCAGTGTTTATTTCGTTTTGGGCCAGAGTATTGTAATAGGGCCCAGTGACTTTGAGTGACTCTTTTTAAATAGCTGCCTTGGGATTCGTGCAGGGCATTCTATTCTGTGATGCTATTCATTATTCAGAGCTTTGTTTTAGGGTTTTCGTTTTTCTGTTTGGATGCTTCTGAGTTCGTAATGCAATTTTACGTTTTCTGCTTCTAATTACAATTTCGTTCTTGCTTCTTCTTCTACTCTCATTTACGTTTCCGTTCATTTACGTTTCCGTTCATTTACATTCTTGTTCATTTACGTTTCTGCTTCATGCTTCATTTGCATTTTCTGTTTAAATCCATGGAAGGCTAGATTTTCTGGTGTTGTTTCCTTTTGAGGACAAAGCCCAACTCTCTTT
Source organism: Glycine max (assembly GCF_000004515.6). Taxonomy (NCBI): domain Eukaryota; kingdom Viridiplantae; phylum Streptophyta; class Magnoliopsida; order Fabales; family Fabaceae; genus Glycine; species Glycine max. The sequence continues at coordinate 7,300,576 of NC_038249.2, read as the reverse complement.
GAGGTTTCGTTTGTAATGTGGTTTCCTGGCAGTTTTCCCTTCACTAGTTATCCCAATTTCGTGAATATTAATCAGTGCACGCTTCGTGTTCGATTAATTGCCTCTGAGCCTAACTTGCGTTCATGCTTAGTTTTGTTGGTTTTGTTAATTTGTTAGTTGTGTTAATTTGTTAATGTTGTTAGTTTCGTCGGATTTTCAGTTTAATATTTTGGGTCAATTTCATGTGCACGTACGACTTTGCATGTTTTTCTTTGAATTATAGGATATGTTCAAGAAATGGGTAATTGTTTTGAAAATAAAATTTCTTGACATTTTGTGACTTGAAATCCTTGATTCTTCTCTACATGTCATGATAGTTTTGAAAGCTCAATTTGAAAGTGATGATTTTACCTTTGTGAGAATTTGAGCCATCCATCATTATAATCATTTGGTGCGTTTTGCCCCATTGATTGCTTGTACAATAGCCTTGGCTTGATTCTTGTTGATGCGTCCTAATTCACATGCATATTTGGAAATGATTAAGGCAATTTTGTTCTTATAAGCTTCTAGCCAAATGGACTTACCTTGAATTAATTCCTTTGATAGCCCTTTTGAGCCTTGTTTCCCTTTCCTTGTTTTGAAGCTCACTACAAGCCTTAAGTGAAAAACCATGATATTACCATATCCTTAAGGAATTTTGGAGCTTTGGAATTGTTTTGGGAATAAGTGTGGGGGTTTTTTGTTTCATTGGACAACTTGTTTTGTTGGCTATGCTTCATGATGTATTTTGGGCCATACTTGATGTACATTGTATATTGGTTAAATGTTGGACATGCTGAATGAAATGTTGTTTCTCAAAGGCCTAAAAAAAAAATCGAAAAAAAAAAGCAATAAAGTTGAGTGAATAACATCTTAAATGGCACAAGAATGATGAAACTCTTGGTTCTACTCTTCATGTTTAATTTTTATCTTTACTTCTTTTTATTTTCTTATTTTTTTTTAATATGCACTTATTCCCCTTTGCTCCTCTATTCCTTTGGGATTTAGCCACTTATTCCATATTTCTCCATACCTTGTCCTTGGCCCCATTACAACCTTAAAAGACCTTTTGATCCTCATGTGCTTGTGTTTATGGGTTGATTGCCAATTTTAGAATCTTGCCAAGTTTATGTGGTGTTTGCTTTCATGGGTGCTTTGAGGGTAAATAGTAGCCTAGACACTTGAGAGATAGAGTGTATATCTTGTGAGGCTTTATCACTTTTCATTCTTGAGCTGATTAACTATTTTGCCATGATTGGGTTGCTTGGATGATTTTCATGAATGTCTTGACTTTTTGGATCTCCGTATGTTAGATGTTACCCATTCCTTTCATTCCTTGATGTTCATTGAGAAATATGTGAATGTTTTTGTTTGTCTCCCTCTGATATCCTTGGATTTTGTTCTTTGTTTCATTTTGCCCAAGAGTGCAAAAGGCTAAGTATGGGGGGTTTTGATGTGCCATTATTTTCTTCTATTTTCTAAACCCTTTTTGCACCATTTTAATTATTGATTGGTCTTAATTGGCAATTAATTAGGCAGTTTTATCATTTGGGCTCATTTAGCTAATTTGATGTTTTTAATCTAATTTCAGGAATTAATGAAACATTGGGCTTAATCCGGATTTTGGTTGTGGACTTGAAGAGGGCAAATAAAGCAACGCTTACCTTAGTTAATTTCGAATTAGGAAATTTCGCAATTTTATTTTATGTTGTTCAGTGTTTATTTCGTTTTGGGCCAGAGTATTGTAATAGGGCCCAGTGACTTTGAGTGACTCTTTTTAAATAGCTGCCTTGGGATTCGTGCAGGGCATTCTATTCTGTGATGCTATTCATTATTCAGAGCTTTGTTTTAGGGTTTTCATTTTTCTGTTTGGATGCTTCTGAGTTCGTAATGCAATTTTACGTTTTCTGCTTCTAATTACAATTTCGTTCTTGCTTCTTCTTCTACTCTCATTTACGTTTCCGTTCATTTACGTTTCCGTTCATTTACATTCTTGTTCATTTACGTTTCTGCTTCATGCTTCATTTGCATTTTCTGTTTAAATCCATGGAAGGCTAGATTTTCTGGTGTTGTTTCCTTTTGAGGACGAAGCCCAACTCTCTTTGAGGTTTCGTTTGTAATGTGGTTTCCTGGCAGTTTTCCCTTCACCAGTTATCCCAATATCGTGAATATTAATCAGTGCACGCTTCGTGTTCGATTAATTGCCTCTGAGCCTAACTTGCGTTCATGCTTAATGGACGAAGGGCTAACTGGTGTATGTGGTGCCTAATCACGTATTGAAAACCCTAAGTTGATTTTCGCTTAGTAAATTGAAATAGGGTTGGATTAAGTGGTTGACTGTTAGGGACGAATTCTCCATAACCCAGGATAAGAGAGTGGCTTCTGAATCAGAGGAAACAACCCATTTTTAATATTAGTAGTTTCGTATTCCATTTTATTTGTTCTGCTCTTTAATTACCAAACAACCAAACCCCCCCCCCCATCGTTACTGTTACTACAAGTATATTATGAACATTTGACTTGTCACTGCTCGTTGGGAAACGACCTAGGATCACTTCCTAGTTACTGCATTTTCATGTTTATTTGATTCGGGTATGGCCTCGATCAGTGTGCTATCAGGCTTTTCGTCTTACAGATAGCAAAAAGGAATGTTTATACGGATAACCACTCAGGTATTTCCGCCCGTCAGCGTGACTCAAATGTCAGTATGACAGATCTTGTGAGCGCGGAAGATGACGTAAATCTCCGCGTGTCAACGGGCTTGTCGGCCGCGATTGACGAAGGGTGCAGAAGACGACGTTAGTCTCTACGTGCTATCAGGCTTTTCGTCTTACAGATAGCAAAAAGGTTTTGAAAGAGCGGACAACCACTTGGGTATTTCCGCATGTCACGTGACTCCAGTGCCAGCATGACAGAACTTGTGAGCGCGGAAGATGACGTAAATCTCCGCGTGTCAATGGGCTTGTCGGTCACGATTGATGAAGGGCGCAGAAGACGACGTTAGTCTCTGCGTGCTATCAGGCTTTTCGTCTTACAGATAGCAAAAAGGTTTTGAAAGAGCGGACAACCACTTGGGTATTTCCGCATGTCACGTGACTCTAGTGCCAGCATGACAGAACTTGTGAGCGCGGAAGATGACGTAAATCTCCGCGTGTCAACGGGCTTGTCGGCCGCGATTGGCGAAGGGCGCAGAAGACGACGTTAGTCTCTGCGTGCTATTAGGCTTTTCGTCTTACAGATAGCAAAAAAGAATGTTTATATGGATAACCACTCGGGTATTTCCGCATGTCACGTGACTCCAGTGCCAGCATGACAGAACTTGTGAGGGTGGCCGACAAAAGCGAGGCTCTTGCTCCTACGTATCCTCCAATGAGGAACTCAGACCTACGTAGTTCTTGATAACTTGTGAGACTTGAAAAAGTCTCCACCGGAAGATGCTGACATCTCCGGAAAGGGCGCAGAAGACGACATTGGCCTCTGCTCGTCAATCACACTTGGGGTCACTGAATGACGAGGTGCGGATAACCGTAAGGTGCCTCCGCGGGCTACCAGCTCTTGGGTCATGGTAACAAAAAGCGGTGTGGTCGACAAAAGCAAGGCTTTTGCTCCTACGTATCCTCAAATGAGGAACTCAGACCTACGTAGTTCTGGATAACTTGTGAGACTTGAAAAAGTCTCAGTGTTTTCTCCACTAAAATGCAAACATGCTTTAGTAAAGAGGCAAATATTCCAACTGATTAGAGCAGCATATGCTTTTTTGAGTGGAAAACAATGCGTCTACCGGGGAAGGAGAGTCTGTTGATGAAACCCCCCCATAACCATAAATGAAATTTTGGATGTTAGCATTTCGTTTCTAAATGACCATTTAGAGGAAACACTGGGTTCGACAAAAATAGAAGAAATCCACTCAAAGTGTATCAATCTCGCACAGGTAAGTGTTTTATCCTAATTCCGAACCATAGATATGTCATGACTTGATTTTACAAATCATTTCCTATCAAACCAAAGATTACATGCGTGATCATGGATCAATAGGACTTCCCTTGGAAACGGGTTCTTTTGGTGGGTTTTTCGGCTTTTGACCTCTTTTTTTTCTTTTGGCCCTTTTTTGGCTTTTTTTCCTTTTCTGTTTTGGTTTAGTGCGGGGCGAAAAAGTCGCTAGCACACAAGATTTTGGTTGGCAATTAAAGGGAGAAGACCATTTTAGGTCATGGTTTCCTTTCCTTCTTTTCGTTCATTTGGTGACAATTCTGTATTGTTCAGATATTGTCCGGTCCAAAGACCTTTCTGCACATTTCTTCTGTTTTCTTTCGATCCTTGATCAGGAGCTTTCTTTCCTTCTTCTTCTTCCTTTTTTACTTTCTCCCATTCTTTGATTGGGAATTTTCTTTCTTTTCTTTTTGCTTTCTCTTTGATTGGAAATTTTCCTTCTTTTCTTTTTTGCTTCCGAGGGTAAGGATTGACATTCTCACCCTGGGTCAAGGTTTATGGTGAGTTAGGATTTTGGCTCAAGGCTTGTAGAATGGCTAGACATGATACATGTCAGGGTTTGGGTTTGGTTCAAGGATAAAAAGGGATGCCCCACATTATTTCCATGACTAAATGCAAAAATGATGATTTGAAAATTTTATGCAAAACTGGTCATGCATGCACCTATGCGGACACTCAAGTGTCAAATTTTTATGGTCATGTGATGCTAGGGCTCAGGATTCATTTCCTCTATTTTAAATCAATCCAATATTTCCAAAATATGTTCTTTTATCAATTTGTGCATTCATCCGAGTCCATTTTGGGTACTCGGGAAAATATCACAACATTCACCCTTCAGGTATACACACATTTTTTTTCAACAACTAGCTATGATCAGCGAATTTTTTTCAAAGAAGAGTTGGAAGTCATCTCTTTTCAAAAGCATGTTGGTTTTTTTAGCTAGACAACTTATTATTCTTTTCTTTTTCCTCTCTTTTTTCTTGCTTGCTCTCCTTTTTTTTCTTACTTGCTCTCTTTTTTTATTTTTTATTATTTATTTTTTTCTTTTCTTTTTTTTTTATTTTTATTATGATTTTTGTTTGTTTTATTTTTTGCACGATGTTCCTAAACGAAGAACTCTACATGGTTCCAGAATTTCAAATAAACATCATCGATAATAATGATATAAGCATTAACGCAACAATCCAAACAAAAATGTATGTGCTGTACAAAAGACAATCGAAACAACAAAAACAAACATTAGTCTCTCAAGTAAAAAAAAATAACATAACATAAAAAATGATAAAAGAAATATGAAGGAAAACATGAATCTGGGGATCTCCCGGTCATGTAGCTTCACTCCCTCCCAAGAAGTCAAGCAAATCGGCCATCTCCTCGTCCTCGTGGGCCTCCTCTCCATCGTCGGGAGCCTCTGGGGGTGCCTCTCCTGCTTGGGCCTCGGGCCAATCCCTGGGCCATGCGACCTCTGTCCTGAACTGGTCTGGAGTAGGGCATGAAAAAGAAGCGAAGCCCTGGCTCTGCATGCTGAGGCTCAGCTGGTACAGACAATCATGAGTCTGTACATGTGCCCGGTGGTTGGCCGCCTGCTGGCGAACCAAATGCCGTAAATACTACTCCATGTCAAATGACCCAGCCGAGCCAGCTTGATGAGGTGGTGGTGGTGCGCCTGCGGCCTGTGGAGCATCACCCTGAGCCTGTCTCTGGGTGCAGTACTTCTCAATAAAAGCCCGGGTGATGGGCGGGCGAATCACCTTGGTAGGTGCCACGGGGACTCCAAACGACTGGCAGAGTCCTGTGATCAGTGCGGGAAATCCCAGGGCCCGGTTGGACTTATCTGGGTCCATAGGGTGCCTAGTCGACGTCATACCTGCAAATAGATAAATGGCATCAGCGATCAACTGAGCCACGTGAATACTCATCCGTGTCAGGATGGCGTACACCAGTTGACACTTCGGCAGAGGGAGGTCAGAATTATGATCGCTGGGCAGGATGTTGCTGAGCAGCAACGTCATCCATATCTGGGTCAGGGTGGTCATGTTGGTGCGCATAATTTGCACTCGCCTCCCTGCAGCAGTCCGGGCAAAATACTGCCCCGGTATACACAGCAACTGGGCGATGGCCTCCTCATCAAAACCATCGGACCGGTTCCTCCTCTGGCCATACTCGCACTCCTGGCCCTCTTCCAGCACTAAAGGATATCCTAGGAACTGGCTGATAGCATCCGCATCGAACGGGATCCACTGACCCCTCACCTAGGATCTCATATCTCGCACGCCCTCCTCCATAGGCCAAGCATTGGCATAAAATTCGAGGACTATGTCTGGGTCGAATTTGGCCATGGGGGTAACCAGTGATGCCTACTGCTGGCGAACTATCTCCCCCTGAAAATCGGCATACTCATCGTCCCTGAGCTGGACGCGTCGCTCCCGGAGAAATGACCAACCCCTGATGGCCTCGAAGCGCTGCTGGTGTTCAGCACTCCTAAAGCGGTGGCTGTCATACTCGGGAGCGGAACTGGTTCCTTCGGCCGCTTTATCCTTCCTGGACCTCTTTGAGGCAAGCTTCCTCGGGGCCATTTCCTGCGAAGGCAAACATTTGGAGAGTTAGTTTTACCAAGAAATGCTATTCTTAAAACGAAAATGGCATACGACCTCCCCCAATAACACAAACATCAATGTAAATTTAGAGCGAACTCATGCACATATTTCCTTTCGAACATTCACTCGCACCAGATATTCTTCTAACTAAGAAAAATGCACCCAGGCACAATCAAGGCACCTTCGTTACCTAGATCACTCATATGTACTTCCAAGGTGTATTTGCTACCTACATCACATGCACTTTCTTTGCTAAATTTACATACATGCATACTCAAAGCATTTTGGCTACCAAAAATTGCATACGTGCACATTCTGGTATTTCCAATACCTATACATATACAAACTTTGTGATGAATCTTGGCTACCTGCACAATAAGGTGCTACATTTCATGCTTTATTCAAGTGTTTTTGCTACCTAAAGCCGCATGCAAATTCAAGTATATTTTCTTTTGCTAACTAAAATTGCATTCAAATTAAAAGGTATCTTTGTAAGGTATTTTCTTTACATAACATGCAACATATATATATTTTTTTGCGAGACATTTTGACTACCAAAAATTACATGTACATACATCCAAGTATTTTGCTACCATACCCAAAGTGTAAGTTGCCAAAGGTATTTTCCTACTTATTCCACACCTACACGTTTATGATGAACAAAACTCCTAAACATCTAGGCGTAGGGAAACTATTGTAGCGTGGCTCATAGCTGTTTGCTGGCCACAAAAGGGTAGCTTCACCCAATATGCACCCATTCTTGTGTTCTCTTGCATAAAAACTTTGGTTCCTAGGGCTAGGATATATGTAGGGCCATTACTCTAGCCCTTACGAAACTGAATGCATGTCCCAAAAAAATAGAAAACATGTGCAAACCAAATCATCCCATGGGTTGTTTCCCTACGAAAACCACGCGCTAATGCCATTGAGGCATTTCACCGAACACTTGGTGGGCGCGCGTTTAGGCATCAATAGCAAGAGAACGGGGACAATGTGGCATGCCTCATTACTTCAAAATACATTATAGGCCTAGGGCCATCTGATACAAACCCCCAATTCAACCCAACCAAGCAAGAAAACAAACCAAAATTGCCCCACATATTTGAGCACATCCCCACAATTTAGAGCACCAAAAGGAGATCAAAATACCCCAATGAAAAGCTAGAAAGCTTAAAGATGGAATACTTACTTGTTGGTGATAAATAAAAGCGCAAAACGGAATCGAAAAATGCGAAAAGTAGAGATCCTAGGGCTGCAAACTCGTAAATTCCGTGGGTATGGCTTTTGAATGGGGGGAAAAGAAGTTTTTGAATGCAAAAACGTCCCCCTTTCGTCATTTTTTATATTTTGTGCAGGGGTTGCTCGCCCAGGCGAGCTAACCTGCACTTTTTTTTTTTTTTTTTAGGTTAACGTTCGCCTACTCAAACTTACTTAAGTTAGAATTAGGCATCGTTTTACTTATTTAAAACAAAAAATAGTAATAATCATTGTGAATTCAAAGGATACTGGGCTGCCTTGCAGCGACGTTCTCTGCTTGTCCAGCACCGGAAAGAAATGACGATCGGTCAGTCATGACCCTATCCTCCATTTGCGTCCGTTCCTAAGTACCTACAAGTAGGAAATAGACAATGTGCGGCCAATCATGAACGGGTTGTTGTCTTACCTTGATTGGTTTTCTGCCGCTTTAACTTTGTCTCTACCCCAGAAGGTAGCTCGAGATGATCCTGCCCTTGTTTTTACCACAACAATATGCATGCGTATGCGTATGCATGAACGTTTTCAAACGCAGCAAATTTTAGTGAAAGTTGGTTTAGGTTCAATTTTAATTAGGCGCTTGGGGCATCCCATGAATTGAGTGGAAGGGCTCAGGTGATCACAAATTAACGCAAAGTTTAAAACCAACGTGAGGACATTTTCTTTGACAGCGTGGGACATTTTCTTTAACACAAGGTCTCCCTCATGGAACTTGCGCAAGCGCACCTTCTTGTCGAATGCATTGTTCATTCTTTGCTGGTACAAGCGCCCATGACTCATGGCCGTTAAGCGCTTTCCTTCAATGAGGTTGAGCTGGTCATAGCGGGTTTGAGCCCACTCTGGCTCCTTTAATCCGGATTCCGCCAAGATCCTTAATGACGGGACTTCTACCTCAAACGGTAGCACAGCCTCCATTCCATATACCAATGAGAACGGCGTTGCCCCAGTTGACGTTCGTACTGAAGTTCGGTAACCGTGTAACGCGAATGGGAGCATCTCGTGCCAATCTTTGTACGACACGGTCATCTTTTGGATAATCTTTTTGATATTTTTATTGGCTGCTTCCACGGCTCCATTCATCTTTGGTCGGTAGGGCGTGGAATTGTGATGCTGGATTTTAAACTCCTCGCACATTTCCCCCATCATCTTTTTATTCAGGTTGGTGCCATTGTCCGTGATAATCTTCCTTGGCAAACCATACCGGCAAATGATCTCCCTCTTAATGAACTTGACCACTACACCCCTCGTGACAATGGTGTAGGAAGCCGCCTCGACCCACTTGGTGAAATAATCTATCGCTACGAGGATGAAGCGATGACCATTCGAGGCCTTGGGCTCAATGGCCCCGATGACATCTATTCCCCACATGGAGAAAGGCCAAGGGGCGGACATGACATTCAGAGGATGCGGCGGGGCATTGACATTGTCCGCGAATGCTTGACATTTGTGGCATTTCCTTACGTGGACACAACAATCACTTTCCATGGTAAGCCAGTAATAACCTGCCCTTAGGATCTTTCTGGCCATCGCATGCCCGTTGGCGTGCGTTCCAAACGAGCCCTCATGGACTTCCTCGATCATGTGGTTTGCCTCTTTGGCATCCATGCACCGCAGGAGTGTCATGTCGTGGTTTCTCTTATATAGTATGCTTCCGCTCATGAAGAAACCGGCCGCCAATCTTCTCAATGTCCTTTTATCATTGTCGGCAATCTCTGGTGGGTATTCTTTGCTTACGACATATTGCTTGATGTCGAAATACCAAGGCTTACCGTCCCGTTCCTCTTCTACTTGGCAACAATGCGCGGGTTTGCCACGACACCAAAATTCAATGTATGGTAGGTCCCCGTGCGGCGTTAGCTGGAACATAGACGCCAAAGTAGCAAGCGCATCCGCCATTTGATTTTCCTCGCGGGGAACATGATGGAAGGAGATCTCATCAAAGGTTTTAGTCAATTCCTTGATATAGGCTTTGTAGGGTATCAACTTGGGATCTCTAGTTTCCCATTCCCCTCTCAGCTGATGGATTACCAACGTTGAGTCGCCGTACACCTTGAGTAGTTTGACATTGGAGTCAATTGCTGCCTGGACGGCCAGGGCACATGCTTCATATTCGGCCATGTTGTTGGTGCAGTCGAATCCTAACCTGGCTGTGAAAGGCACGCATTGATTGTCCGGAGAGACCAATACTGCTCCAACGCCATGGCCTAGAACATTCGACGCTCCGTCAAACCATACGGTCCATTTGTCCCGATCTTCATCCGATTTTTCCTCAAACAAGGCCATGATGTCCTCATCTGGGAATTCGGGATGCATGGGCTGATAGTCGTTAAGAGGCTGCTGAGCCAAATAATCTGCCAAAACGCTTCCTTTTATCGCCTTTTGGGTGACGTAAACTATATCAAACTCGGATAGCAGGACTTGCCACCGGGCGATTCGTCCTGTGAGAGCTGGCTTCTCAAAGATGTACTTGACCGGGTCCGTCTTGGATATCAACCAGGTAGTATGGCTCAGCATGTACTGCCTTAGGCGATGGGATGCCCATACTAAAGCACAACACGTTCTTTCGAGCAATGAGTAATTCATTTCACAGGCCGTGAACTTCTTACTCAGGTAATAGACACCGCGTTCTTTCTTTCTGGATTCGTCATGTTGCCCCAACATACACCCCATTGACTCGTCCAAGATTGTCATGTACAAGATGAGAGGCCTTCCAGGTACTGGTGGCATAAGCACAGGGGGATTCATGAGGCACTTCTTGATCCTTCCGAAAGCCTCTTGGCAACCCTCATTCCAGCGGTCAGTTTGGTTTTTGCGTAAGAGTTTGAACAATGGCTCACAAATGGCGGTGAGCTGCGATATGAATCTGGCAATATAATTCAAGCGTCCCAGGAAACCTCGGACTTGCCTCTCTGTACGGGGTTCCGGCATCTCAAGGATAGCCTTCACCTTTTCGGGGTCTACCTCTATCCCTTTCTGGCTTACAATGAAACCAAGCAATTTCCTTGATTTGACCTCAAAGGTACACTTGGCGGGGTTCAACTTTAATTGATATTTCTTAAGCCTTTCAAACAACCTCCGCAGGTTGACAAGGTGTTCTTCCTCAGATTTAGATTTGGCAATTATGTCGTCCACGTAGACCTCGATCTCTTGGTGCATCATATCATGGAACAAAGCTACCATGGCCCGTTGATAAGTTGCCCCGGCATTCTTGAGTCCAAAGGACATCACCTTGTAACAGAATGTTCCCCACAGGGTGACGAAGGTAGTCTTTTCCATATCCTCTGGCGCCATCTTTATCTGATTGTAACCGGAGAAACCATCCATGAAGGAAAATAGAGCGAAATTGGCCGTATTATCTACGAGGATGTCGATGTGTGGTAAAGGAAAATTGTCCTTGGGACTGGCCCGATTCAGGTCCCGATAATCCACACACATTCGTACTTTCCCATCCTTCTTAGGGACCGGTACAATGTTGGCGACCCATTCTGGGTACTAAGCGACGGCCAGAAAACCAGCGTCAAATTGCTTCTTCACTTCTTCTTTTATCTTCAAAGATGTTCCGGGCTTCATCCTTCTCAGTTTCTGCTTTACCGGGGAACACTCGGGATCTAGAGGTAATCGATGCTGTACAATGTCAGAACTCAAACCGGGCATATCTTGGTACGACCAAGCAAAGATGTCTTGGTAGTCTCTTAGCAGGGTTATTAATTCTCCACGGATAGGTGCGGTAATACCTGTGCCTATCTTTACTTCCCTTTTTCCACTGCCAATTCCCAAGTCTACTAGTTCTGTTTCTTCTTGATGAGGCCCCATTTCTTGGTCCTCATGGGCGACTATCCTTTCTAATTCTGGGGGAAGTCTCACATCCTCGTTCCCTTCATCTTCCGTTTGATTCGTTTCTTGCTCGAAGTTGATAGGCGGGTCCCAGGTATTAGTACCTTCGGGGGACTCATCATCGGATCTGCCGTTTCAGAAATAAAGAAGTAAACATGCAAATGGATGAGAATGGGTAGAGACGTAGGAACAGATGAAGAAAGATCCTTGTATTATAAATTCAAAAACAAAAGACACAAAGCCTTAACAAAAGAAAAACTCTAAAGCCTAGGCCCAACTATAGAGCTTTTAAAACCGTAAAGGTTTACATTATGCTCGTCGCGTAAATGCCTGGGCGTTCTTCCACTCGCCAATTTCCCAGCTGGAAATCAGGAGGGCATGGTCGTACCAAATCCAATGTACTCGGAACACCATCTTCGTATATCGCGACCACTTGACCTTCGTCCCCCAGACCCGTGCTTATAAAGTTCCTACTTATGTGGCAGGGTGGGCTTCCTTCACCTTCTTGTCTCAACCGCGAGTTTTGACTACCGCTCTTCCTTCCCGCGATGCTTCTCTTTATATCTGCCTGAGTGGGCTTATAGCCTAACCCATACTTCCCACGATTTCCTTTGGCGTTTATCAGGCTAGTTATGCCGCCGTTGTCTTTGCCTAAACCCATCCCGGGTTCGTAACCGTTCCCCAACATAACTCGGGCCATCATTACGGCTGCATCAGACAGGCAAGCTTGCCCAGAGAAGGAATCCACGGAGGAAATGCTTACCACCTCAAAAGACTGGAAAGCGGTTTCTAATGACTCCTCTGCGGCCTCCACATAAGGCATAGAGGATGGGCAGCTCACCAAGATGTCTTCCTCGCCTGATACGATGACCAGATGCCCTTCCACTACGAATTTCAACTTTTGGTGGAGTATAGAGGGAACAACTCCCACTGAGTGGATCCACGGACGCCCCAACAGACAGCTGTAGGGGGGGTTAATGTCCATTATTTGGTAGGTAACTTGGCATGTGTGAGGGCCTATCTGTACTGGGAGGTCGATCTCTCCCCTAACCTCTCGGCGGGTGCCATCGAAGGCACGAACCACCATTGAACTCGGCTTTAGGTGGGAGGCATTGAATGGTAATTTCTCCAAAGTGCTCTTAGGCATCACATTTAAACTGGAACCATTATCGATGAGCACCTTGGCTACGATATGGTCCATACACTTGACTGATACGTGTAAAGCTTTGTTATGCCCTCTCCCCTCGACGGGGATTTCTTCTTCGGCAAAGGCGAGATAGTTGTTGGCAGTGATATTATTGACCAGCCCTCCGAAACCTTTTACCGAGATGTCTTGGGCCACATGGGCCTCGTTCAAAACCTTCACTAGCAGAGCCCGATGAGGCTCGGAGCTCATGAGTAACTCCAACAGCGAGACCCTGGCCGGGGTTTTGTTGAGCTGCTCGATAACCTTGAATTCGCTCTGCTGAATTATACGGAGGAACTCGCTGGCTTCCTCTAGCGACACCTCCTTTTTACCATAACCATCCTTTTTCTCCGGAAGACCTTTTACCAGGATATCTTTATTCGAAGTGAGGGGTGCTTCGTCATCTTGTTCCTGGGGTGCAAACACACAACCGCTACGGGTCACACCACTCAGTCCCGTGATATTTGTTACCTTAGCCGACAACGAGCTGACGTCGGTGGATTCTTCTTCCTTCCCCCTCGGAGGTGTATATCTCCATGGGACTGCGTGGCTATTTTGGTACGGGAAAGGAATAGGTTTAGCTGCCAAGGGGTGTCCGGGCTTTTGCGAAGCTGTGCCCTTGGTGAAGTATATCACCAAGGGTTTGGGCTTTGCAACAGTGCTCCCATCCGTGGATTGCATGCATATGTGCTGCTCCTCTCTTCCTTCACTGCCAACTTCTAGTCGACCTTGATCTATCATCCGCTGTAACAATTCCTCTACTCCCAAACACGTTTCCATGTCATGCAGCTCGCCGGAATGCAGCAAACAGGAATCCTCCTTACGCCCACTATGGGGAATCACACCTCCCTTTTGTAGGGCCTTAAAGATAAACCTCCTAGGGGTTGCCACATCCCTTAAAGGTTTAGACCTGTGCGGCCTATCGGACTCAATGGCATTAACCGCTCCCCCTCCATGATTGGCGAGCGGGTTGGTTTTCACATTGGGCCGATCCTCTTGGAAAGTCAGCCATCCCGCATCTATCAAATGTTGGACCTTGTGTTTAAAGGCCAAGCATTTTTCAATGGAATGCCCCGGGGCACCCCCATGGTACTTGCAAGTCGCGTTAGGGTCATACCACTTTGGGAAAGGGGGTTGGAAGACCTTTCCGGGAGTTACCACGGCCAATTGGTTGGCGATGAGGGACGGCAAGAGGTCTTCATACGTCATTGGGAGTGGGGTGAATTCTTGAAATGGCCTCGGAGGGAAGTTCCTTATTGCGTTGGAATTGCCGGCCGGGCGAGTTGTGTTTGGAGTTGGAACTAGGGGAGCTTCCCTCTGGGTGGGTGCCTTAGGCTGCACAGGTGCTGAACTAGAGGCGTTCCCGGTGTGAGCCGAGAAGCTTGGGTGATGTTGCGCGTACTGATGGGTACCATGAGGTGCCTGCGGGGGTTTGACCCATGCGAGCGTTGAAGAGACAACATGGGTATCTCCTTCCTTCCTTTTTTCCCCCGTTGTCCCGATTCTTTTGGCATTCGCACTCGTGGAGGAAACGTAATCGAACTTTCCTCTTTTCAATCCTACCTCGATTCTTTCCCCGACGAACACTAGGTTCGCGAAGCTGGACGGCATGTAACCTACTAGCTTCTCATAGTAGAACACTGGCAACGTGTCTACCATCATAGTGATCATCTCTCTCTCGACCATCGAAGGAGCCACTTGTGCTGCCAGTTCTCTCCATACTCTTCCTTGCGAGCCTTCTTGGTCTCTTGTTCAAGGGCTTTTGCGGTAGTTGCATTCTCTTCCCGTAATCCAGCGCATTCCTTCCGGATGTGTGTAGCGGCTAACTTGAACTTCTCCTTGGCAAGTTTCGCCTTTCCTAACTCGTATTTGAGAGCTTGGACTTCTTCGTCTTCTTCCGGTGCTTCAAAACTGTCTTCGCTGACGACTTTTAACTTGGCGAGCCAATCTAAACCTCGTATATGAACTTTTAGCCATTCATGATAACCACCAACGATGCCGTTACGAATGCCCCTAAGTTCTTGATCTTTCCTTAACGGGGTTTCCCATGCCTTATGGATTCTTTGCATAGCCTTGAAATTTTGCGCGCCGAAATCCCTTACAAGGAAAGGAGACATGCTTTCTTCCATCGGTGCTCCCCTCATGGGGTACCCTAGTTGTCTTATAGCGAGCGCGGGATTGTAGTTAATACAACCCCTCGTTCCTATTAGCGGAATGTTTGGGTACCCTTTACATGAGAAAAGGACTCCCTCCTTTCCTTCCTTCCATCGGGGGAACCAATTGATTGTTCTACCTCCTACACCAGCCAAAAGTTGGTCCCAATCTATTCTTCTCTTTTCAGCACACGAGCGATGGCTTTGGAGCGGACATGGATGCCTAGTGTCTTGCAGGAATAGGTGCGAAACCAACCAAACACAAAGAGCGGGCAAGCAACAGATGATCCGTGCGCTACTCTTCTCGCACCTTCGGTCAAATGTGTCAAATAAATCTGCCAATACAGCTACCACCGGACTTTCCTTGCTATGGTGGTATGCAAGGAAAGCGTCGATTGCTGCTAGGTCCACCAAACCATCTATGTTTGGAAAGAGGACGACCCCAAAAATTAGCAATGCTAACACATCCATAAACGGGACCCAATCTCCTTGACTTGCCATATCCCTCGCCTTATCTTCTAGGTACTTCCGTGGTAGGCCCGCTATGCCGTTTCGAGTCTTTTTTACGCGGTCCAAACCTCTTGTTGAATCCTTGACCACAGTTGCAATTCTGCTCAAAGAGGGGAGACACCCGGAGAAAAGATATGGTTTTCTTCCCCCGAGAGGACATCCTAGAATCTCCTCAAATTCTTCAATGGTTGGTACCAATTGGAAGTCCCCAAACGTGAAGCATCTCAAAGGCTGGTCGTAGTATTGGGTGAGTGACGCAATGGCCTCTATGGATACCTCTGCTATGGTCAAATCTAAGATCTTTCCGTAAGTCTTGCGGAAGGCTTGCATTTAGAGAGGTTCCATCAACCGCCCTAATTCCTTGATGCTGGTGGTATCTAGGCCTTTAACCTTGACTTGGTAAAACCTCTTACTGGTTTGATTTGTCCCCATGCTTACTAAAGTGAGACAAAAAGCTGGTGCAAATCAAAACTCTGACATCTCATGGGTGGAATGGATGAATGCATGAAGGAATGCATATGACACAGATGTATTTTAGGAACGCGGGAGCCCGGGGAACTATCCCCTTCTTAGACACAACGTCTAGGGGTAGCAAAGTGCCCCAACGCATGTATTTAAGACGGTGACCCGGACCCTCGGTTGATTTGTCTATAGAGGGGATCAAGACAGAATCTGTGTGCGATGCATATGCAAAAAGGTGCAATACGGGAATGCACACAGTATGACAATACTTACTGAATATAAGCAAAAGGGTATATGATACTTATGCATGGCAGTGAAAAAATGGCACGTAGTGTGTTTGCTCCGTGCCCCTATTTAAGGGACCTATAAGGGAGAGAGCTAACTAGGCTTTTAGTGATAACCCCCAAAGTAGTCATATCTCTCTTGATGGTTTCTAGAGGTATCATCCCCTTCGAAGAACATACAGCAGCAGTAGGGACTACTAGCAACAGTATGTTTTCAATGAGAAAAACTCTAGATGAGGGTTCACTGTAATCAAGCAAGTCGGGGACCTAGCATGATCACAGATTCACCTCCACTCCTTATGTTCCCATGAACCCGGGTATAGGGCCCTTTTTCAACTCACAGTGTGTGCAAATAGTGTTTGGTGTTCGTGTGCATCAAATGAATAAATATTTACCTCATGCATACATTTAAAAAATGCACTAAAAGCAACAAAGAGTTTATATACACAAGAACATAAGACAAATAATGGGAAACCAATCAAAGGAGAAAGTCATGATAAAACATTGCACAAGATTAAATGGTCTAACTCTCTAAAAACAGTCCCCAGTGGAGTCGCCAACTGTCGCAACGTGCCCTTTTGCGGGCGGGCGACGCGTGACTCGCGGGATGCGTGTTCCACGAAAGGAATACGCGCGGAGTCGCCACCAACGTTTATTTGAGGAAAACGTCAGAAAAAATGAAGGAAAACCAGTCAAAAAGAAAATTCTAAGTTCGGGAGTTGTATTTACGCTTGAGGAAGGTATTAGCACCTCTCACGTTTGTCTCGAAGGACAACAGCCTTTAATCGAATGTGCAAACATGACTTTGATTTTTTATGTTCCCTTTTATGTCTTTTATACCCTTTATATTTTTTTCTTTTTTTTGTGGTCGACAAGGGTGTTCCCCTTTGCTCCTACGTATTCCTCAATTATGATGGGGAAATCAGACCTACGTAGTTCTTGCTTATGCGTGAATCAAGTGATTCTTTTTTACTTAAAAGGTGATCATTTTAAGGTGTTGGACCTTGAAAATGATCCATTTTACTTAGTAAGAAACAAAAATGATAAACTTTCAAAATCCTATTTTTGTGGACGAGCTTGACTAGGCGAGTCGATTTTAGCCTTAGTTCCACTTTAGTTATTTAGTCAATTCAATTAAGAATGAGAAATCCCAAAGAGAAAACGTCCGATTGATTTTTCGCTTTATTTTACTAAAAGGTACTTTTTATTATTATATTATTATTTACCTCTTTTTTTTTTATTTCCAACGTGGTTGCGGCACGACCGATCGGTCGGAATTCATTTCAACCAAAGTTAACGGATGATACAATTCAAACGATCGGTGGAAATTTATTTTATTTTTAGATTAAGCGAGAAATGACTTAAATAAATGGCTTAAGCACGTCAAAAGGGGGTATAAAAAGTAAATGAAAACGAGAATAAAAATACATGAAACCAAATGTGGACCACCACGGGTACATAGAATGAATTAAAAAGCTTGGTTTGAGGTACTTACCCGTTGAAGACTGAAGAACGATGAAGAACGTCGAAGAACGGTCGAAAACCTTCGCGAAATCACTCACGGAAACGTTACGGAAGTGCCTCGGCTTGGATTTTCTTCACGAAAACAATTTTTCTAAGCAAATTCGAAAGAGAGAGAAGTGCCTAAGGGGCTGAACCCTTTTCTACTTCACTTCTCCCCCTATTTATAGAAAATTGGGGGAGAAGCTTGCCACCCAGCTCGCCCAGGCGAGCAAGGTTGCTTCCTCCAGAAGCAACAGCCTTCTGGAGGAATCTTCTGGAGGGCCCAAGTGGGTCTGGTTGCTATTTGCACCCCTATTATTACTAAATACACCCCCTTGCTCTTTTTTAGTGATTCTTTTTTCGTAAAGTTACGGAAACTTACGGATTTCGCAACGATACTTGTTTTCTTTCCGTAATGTTACGGAACCTTGCGGATTACATAATCATCCCCTTTCTTGACTTACGGAATGTTACGGAACCTCACTAATTGTGCAACGATGCTTCCTTTTGATTTTCGGTGTGTCACGGAACCTTACGGATTATGCATCAATACCTGCTTTTGACTTCTGGCATGTCCCGGAACTTCACAAATTGTCTAATGATGGGTGCCAAGCACCTAACAAGGACCAAAAAAAAGTTTCATGCCACCAAGCAAAGGTCCCCGGACGAAATTAGGGTATGACAACCTCCCTCCTTTTGTTGAAAAAATGGCTTCCAAGGCTTCCGTAAAATTTCCGAAAACTTTGGGTGAGCATATTTCACTTTATATTGGTGAAAGGGAAGAGGAAAAAGAAGAAAATCAAGTCCTATATGCTTCCGTAACTTTTTCGTAAATTACGAAAAAGGGGGGGTGAACTTATCAAGATGGGGCACAAATATCAATTTTCAAATTTTCAAATGGGCTCTTCCAGAACATTTTGGAAGCTGGTTTACTTAAGGAGGATGCAACCTAGCTCACCTGGGCAAGCTGGGCGGCAACCTCCTCCCCCCTTTTCCTATAAATAGGCGACGAGAGGCTGTTCCAAAGGGTCCCTAACCCCCTTGGCTATGCATTTCAGCTGTTTTGGGTGAAAAAAATTGCTTCCGTGAAGAAAATTCAAGCCGAGGTGCTTCCATAACGCTTCCGAGACGTTTTCGTGAGCAATTTTGTGAAGATTTTCCGTCGTTCTTCACCGTTTTTCGTGCGTTCTTCGTTCTTCAACCAGTAAGTTTTCGAATCCGAGACTTTCAATTCATTTCTTGTTTTGTTGTCTTTCATCTTTATTTCATTCACTTTTGGTTTTCTTTTCTTCCATTTTTAACGAGCTTTAACCGATCGTTTAAGCCGTTATCTCGCCTAATAAATGATAAAATGAATTTCAACCGATCATTTGCGTTGTAATCTCGTTTAATCACTATTAAAGCAAAATCTAACCGATCGTTCACACTGTAACCACGGTTAAACCAAAAAAAGACAAAATAATAATAAAATAATCAAAATATCTTGAAAAAATAATAATAAAATAGTCAAAATATCTTTGAATAAAATAATCAAAAAAATCAATCGGACGTTTTTCTTTGGAAGTTTCCTTGAATGAATTGACTAATAATCAAAGTGAAACTAAGGCTAAAATCAACTGACAAATCATGCTTTGTTCGCAAAAGTCACTAAAAACCATTTTAAGGTCCAACTCCTGAAACGGTCCTCTTTGCTTTTATCGGTTAACATGGACCTTTCAAAAGCATAAAATGAACATGTAACTTTACCGCTTTTGCAAGAACTACGTAGGTCTGATTTCCTCATCGCAATTAAGGATACGTAGAAGCAAAAGCACCGCCTTTGTCGACCACCCCAAGAGATCGTTAATGGTCCAACGCCTTAACGTTTCTCTCCTTTCAAAAACCAAGAGATCGTTAATGGTCCAACACCTTAATGTTTCTCTCCTTTCAAAAGAATCAAAAGATTGTTTAATGATCCAACGCCTTAAATGACTTTTGTGTGGTTAAAATCGATCTTGCGGAAAAAGATCAAAACAACTTAACTAACGTTTAGTTCTAAAAAAACTATGTATGTCTGATTTCCTCATCACAATTGAGGATACATAGGAGCGAGGGAAACACCCTTGTCGACCACAAAAAGACATAAAAACATAAAAAAGGGAAAATACATAATTTTGAAGTCATATTTGCACACTTGATTGAAGGCTTCCGTCCCTTGTGACGGACACGTGGGGTGCTAATACCTTCCCCGTGCGTAAAAACAACTCTCAAACCTTTCACACTTAAAGTTCGTAGACCACACCTTTCCGGTTTTTTTGACGTTTTCCTCGAATAAACGTTGGTGGCGACTTCACACGCCTTCCTCCCTTGGAAGACGTACCCGTGAGCCTTACGTCGCCCTCCCGCCGAAGGGTAGGTTGCGATAGTTGGCGGCTCCACTGGGGATTGTTTTTAGAGAGTTAGGCCTATTAATCTTTTGTGCAAAAGTTGTGTTTTCCCTTTCATCGGTTTCCCTTTTCCTTTATCTTCTTGTATAAACTTCTTTGATGTTGTAAGTGTGTTTTACTTTCTGCATGGGATAAATATGTATTCATTTGATGCACAAAAACACCAACACCTTTTTGCACACCACGGTGAGTTGAAAAGGGGCCCTATACTTGGGTCCATGGGAACATAAGGAGTGGAGGTGAATCTTTGGTCATGCTAGGTCTCCGACTTGCTTGATAACAGTGAACCCTCATCTAGAGTTTTTGTCTTTGATAACATATTGTTGTTGGTAGTCCCTACTGCTGCAATATGTTTGGCAAAAGGGATGATACCTCTAGAAACCATCAAGAGAGATATGACCACCTTGGGAATTATCACTAAAAGCCTTTTAGTTCCTCCCATTTAGGCCCTTAAAATAAGGGCACGAAGCAAACACGCTACGTGCCTTTTAAACACTGCAATGCATATAACCTAAATGTCATGTACACCTTTGTTGTATGATTATTTTATTGATATTGCCATGTTGTGTACATCCCCCTATTGCGCTTTTGTGCATCTGCATCATGTCGTCACGCTCGCGTTGTATGTTGGTCTTGTCTTTTGTCACGAGAAGTCGGAAGGTCCATATCACCTTCTTAATTGCACACATGGGGCACTGCACCCCCAAATGCGCAAGTAAGAAGAGATGACTTTTCGGGCTCTCGTGTCCGTAAATGCATTCATATCAGGCACCGCATAAGCATCTCTTCATGGCATCGTAATGGACATATCATTCCTGCATTTGTCACTTACCATATTCATGCATTGCATTTGCATAAGTCATTTCATCACCATGCATCTGCATCTAACATGTTTTTTGCATACCATTTATTTTCATGTTTACTCATGCATGATCCTTGCATTTTCCTCTGCAAAACAAAAATAAAAAAAGGAAGCATGAAAATTCACACTGCATTCTTAGTTGCATGTGTTAGGTACCATGAGCCAACCATGTTGGGATCATGAACTTATTTCCAAAAAAAAAAACAACAAAACAAAATGATTGAGCATGGTACCAAATGTGTGGTTATCTAGGAAATGATGTTTCTTCGGGCATCTATATCTCATAATTACATTTTCCATGCATAGCATACATATTCCCGGGTCTTTCATCTCTATGAAATGTTGTTGAAGTATCGGCGATCAAAATTGCCATTCCTTGGGTTATGCGGTTGAACCAAGCTCATGCTCTTACAAAAAAGTTCATCAAGTCAAGTTGTAGTATGGAAGTAACCATCTTACAAAAAATTGGGGCAAAAGATAGATAGAGTTACATCACTGCTTCGTCTACTGCCAAACACATTTAGGACTGTTGATGTCCTTGTTACTTCTAGTTTCACCTTGACAAAGATGTCATGGACCATGTTGAAAATCTAAATTGATTCAACCCCATGTCCTACGTAAAAATTCGCAATACTTCAACTGTGTATCATTCGCATACATCCATGCTTTTCATTGGTTGCATTGCTCATTGCATTCTTTCCTTGGAAAAAAACGAACTTAATCTTTGTTATAAAAAAGAAAAGAACAAGCTTTATGGCGCCCTTACCGAACCTGTGATAAAACTAGAGTAATGGGTAAAGTATAGGAGGTGCAAGAGCAAATGAAGGCCGACATGGAGGCCATGAAAGAGCAAATGGCCACAATGATGGAGGTCATGATGAGCATGAAGATGATAATGGAAGCCAATGCGGTTGCAGTTGTTGCTACCAGCACTGTGGCTAAAGTGAACCCGACGCCCCCATCTGGCCTCAACCAAATGAATCATCCAACCTCAGATATGGTAGGCAAAAATTCGGGAAGTACAGGCGACCGCATGATGTGCAAATTTAAAACGAGCACGCCTTCCCGCCATATGGCTTGCCTCCTAACTATACACCACCCAATGTGGTGTACACTCCCGGTGAGGATGTCAAATCTGATAATCCTGCTTTGATAAATGCAAAAAACTAGGGCAAATGAAGAAGGTGAGAATGAGAGAGAAACCCATGATGTGGCTGCCATTCCTATACTGCCAAGTTTCCCACCAAACCAACAATGTCATTACTCCGCCAATAACAACCCTTCTCCTTACCCACCACCCAGTTATCCACAAAGGCCATCCCTAAATCAACCACAAAACCTACCACACAACCAATGCTAAACACCACCTTTAGAACAAACCAAAACACTAACCAAGAAATAAATTTTGCAGCGAAAAGGTCTGTAGGATTCACCCCAAATTTTGGTGTCATATGCTAACTTGCTCCCATATCTACTTGATAATGCAATGGTAGCCATAACCCCTGCTAGGTTTCCTCAACCTCCATTTTTCTGAGGATACGACTCAAACGCAACACGTGCTTATCATGGAGAGGCCCCGGGGCATTCCATTGAGCATTGTAGGACCCTGAAGCATAAGGTGAAAGGTCTAATTGATGCAGGCTGGCTTAAATTTGAGGAGAATCACTTGTGAATCCTGACATTCACAAGAGTTGCCACACATGGGGCAATTTGAAGGTTGTTGCTAGATTTCTCTAATGACTCATTAGGACTTTCAAGTTTATGCCATTATTGTAAACTACAGTTACAATGATAAATAATATGGATAAATTTGACATCCTTGTCTCTCTCATCCTTTCACAATTACATCTTTTCTTATTCAAATTCCAACGAAATGTGAGTGTAAGCCATTGGTTTGTTGGCTCAAGCGACCTGTGCTCCTAAGTTTTTGGCTTCCAAGACCGTTCAATCAGAGATTACTCGTCTTGCACGTTGGTGGGGGTGTTGTAAAACGACGAGTAAAGTTCAAAACAATAAGTTTCAAAATAAAAGAAAAATAACATTTGATTGGACGTGTCTCAAATAAAGTACAGACATTCACGTGACCTCATTTTATCATTCCTGAAAGTTTGTCTTTTTTGAGAGAGAATGTGAGTTATCAAGAGTAGGAATTATTTGACTTAATCTGTCTACTAAAAAAATCCTTCAACTGTTTCTCGTCCTTGAAAAATTCTTTTTGCGAGAATCAACCGCCTCTTTCATTCTTCCTTGCTACAAGGTTGTGAAAACAAAACAACGATGGATACCTCAGAGCCTTACACTGGGGCAATGAAAGGCACCATGCTTAAACCTCAAGCGAACCTAGGGGCAGATTAGAAGTTCTCACCCAATAGGTTCCCTACTACAAGGTCATGACACAAGACAACGATTGGTACCTCAAAGCCTTACACTAGGGCAATGAGGGGCATCATGCATAAGCCTTAAGCGAACCTAGGGGCAAATCAAAAGTTCTCACCCGTCGATGTTTTTTAAACAAAAAAAAGGGGGACAAACCCAGGGATTTCAATGGATTGATTAAACTTCAAACAGCTCCATTGTCGTCTCTTCAAAATGGTCAAGTGACAAATCAAACAGAACATACACTCTGAGGGAGTTCCTGGAGAGATTTGCAAAAGATAGGATAAGGTTGCATGAATTATCACCTCTTTCAAAATGACAGTCAATCTTTGTTTTCCAAAAAATTAAATCAAAATCAAAATCACAAAATAGGGAAACAATGTCATGAACATTGTATAAACTTTCCATTACATTGCATTGTTGCATATGAAGTTCGCATTTACCAAATTTCACGACAAAGGTTGCATGCATCTGCATCCCTAAAAATCATGTTAACTGCATAGATTTCCTACATCTAATGTCCAATCTTTTGAATTTGGGATGGCCGGCCCTCTCGATGAGTCGATCTCTTGCTTTCTCATAAGGGTGGACCTTTGGGTACTAGTACCTATCACCTTTAGAGGGCTACACGTCCTCGCCATTAGAGGACTACATGTCCTCACCATCAGAGGGCTGCACGCCTTCACCTTCAGAGGACTACACGTCCTCACCATCAGAGGACTACACGTCCAAGCCTTCAGAGGACTACACGTCCTCACCTTCAGAGGGCTGCACGCCTTCACCTTCAGAGGACTGCACATCCTCACCTTCAGAGGGCTGCACGCCCTCGCCTTCAAAAGGCGACACGTCCTCAACTTCAGAGGGCTGCACACCCTCGCCTTTAGAAGGCTATGTGTCCTCGTTTTTAGTGGGCTCCATATCCACACCTTAAGAGAATTAAGGTTCTCTGCCCTTAATGCTTAACTGAGACTTGCGCTCTCGGTTAAGGGGGTAGTGGTTTCTGTTTATCAGCTCCTGGGCCACCCCCTGATATTGGAGGGTGACCAACTGTGCGAGCACAAACCAGAGAGGGAGGCTATCATGTAGCTACTATGCATACCGGGGCAAGATTTCACCCGTGCCGCTGCAAGGAGATGAGTTCGGATCATGCGCACCAACATGACCACTCTTACGCAAATATAGATGACGTTGCTACTTAGCAACATTCTGCCCAGCGACCACAATGTCGATCTCCCCCTGCAGAAATATCAGTTGATCTGTGCCATTCTGACATAGGTAAGTATGCACTTCTCTCAACTTATTTTTTATGCCATCTATTATTTGTAGGGATCGCGCCCACAAGACACCCAGTGGACCCAGAGGAGCCCAACAGGGCCCTGGGGTTTCCAGCTCTGGTTACGGGCCTCTGTCAGTCCTACAGGGTGCCCGTTCCCCCCAACAAGGTCACGCCATCATGACATAGGTAAGTATGCACATCACTCAACTAATTTTTGATGTCATCTATTGTTTGCTGGGATCACGCCCGCAAGACACGCAGTGGACCCGAAGAAGTCCAATAAGTTCTTGGAGTTGCCAGCTCTGATTACGGGCCTCTGTCAGTTCTACGGAGTGCCTATCGCCCCCAGTAAGGTCATCAGGCCCCCTACTAATCGGGCTTTCATCAAGAAGTACTGCGCCCCTAGGTAGGCGCAGGGCGAGACACCACAACAGCCTGGGGATGGCTGACAGCGGGCAACAGGCACGCCGCCACCACCACTAGAGTTCACCTCAGCTCTTCCACAAAAAGGTTAGAGCGTTGCCTACGACACATGGCCGACCAATAGACGACCAAGTCCAAAGCCAAAGGTCAGCAAAGTACTAGGTCCGTGGCCGACAAGTCATCACGCATCCAGCTCAAGATGTTAAAGAAGCGCTACTAGGAGGCAACCTAGTACCCTTTAAATTTCTGCTTGTTATTTGATCACCCTTTGTTTCTCAAGTCATAGTAGGACAGACCTAGTTGCTCATGATCTTAGGAATTTAAATAAATCAAGCACAAGCTCGGAAGGTAGTTATACCCCACAAAATATATATGTGCATGTTAAGGTAGCAAGATACCTTAGATATGCATGTATATAGCAAAAATACCTCACAAAATATATATATGTATGTTTAGGTAGCAAGATACTTGGAATATGCATCTATATAGCAAAAATACCACAAAAATATACATATGTTTAGGTAGCAAAATACCTCATGAAAAAAAAATAGAAAACAGAAAAATAAGTTGTCCAACTGAAAAAAACCAACATGCTTTTGAAAAGAGATAACTTCCAGCTTTTCTTTGAAAAATTCACTGATCATAACCAATTTTTGAAAGAAAATGTGTGTAATACACCTGAAGAGTGAATGCTGTGAAAATTTTCCCGAACGCCCAAAATGGACTCGGATGAATGCATAAATTGATAAAGGAGCATATTTTGGAAAAACTGGGTTGAATTAAATAGGGAAAATGAATCTTGAGCCCTAGTGTCACATGACCATAAAAACTTGATGCTTGAGTGTCCACATGGGTGCATGCATGACCAGTTTTGCATAAAATTTCCTAATCATCATTGTTGCATGTGTATCATGGAAATAATGTGGGACATCCCCTTTATCCCCGAACCGCTGGCCAAACCCTGACATATATCATGACCAGCCGTTCTACAAGCCTTGAGCCAAAATCCCAACTTATCATAAACCTTGACCCAGGGTGAGAATGTCAATCCTTGCCCTCGGAAGAAAACAAAAAAAAAAGAAAAGGAAAATTCCCAATCAAAGAGTGGGAGAAAGCAAAAAAAGAAAGAAAGTTCCCGATCAAAGATCGGAAGAAAACAGACGAAATATGCAAAAAGGTCTTTAAACCAGACAATATCTGAACAATACAGAATTGCCACCAAGTAAACAAGAAAAAGAAAGAAAACCACGACCTAAAGTGGTCCTCTCCCTTTGATTGCCAACCAAAATCCAGTGCGCTAGTAACTTTATCGCCCCGCACTAAACAAAAATAGAAAAGGAAAAGGCAAAAACACTCAAAGCCAAATTCCCCACCAAAAAAACCATTTCCAAGAAAAAGTCCTATTGATCCATGATCACGCATGTAATCTTTGATTTGATAGGAAATGATTTGCAAAATCAAGTCATGCCATATCTATGGTTCAGAATTAGGATAAAACACTTACCTATGTGAGATTGATACACTTTCAGTTATTTTCTCCTATTTTTGTTGGACCCAGTGTTTCCTCTAAATGGTCGCTTAGAAACGAAATGCTAACATCCAAAATCTCATTTATGGTTATGAGAAAATTTCATCAGCATACTCTCCTTCCCCAATAGACATATTGTTTTTCATCAAAAAATCATATGTTGCTTTGATCAGTTGGAGGTTTTGTTTCTTTACTAAAGCATGTTCGCGTTTTAGTGAAAAAACACCGAGACTATTTTAGTCTCACAGTTATCAAGAACTACGTAGGTCTGAGTTCCTCATCACAAATTGAGGATACATAGGAGCAAAAACCCTGCTTTTGTCGACCACCCCACCTTTTGTTATCATGACCCAAGAGTCCGGTGGCGTACAGAGCCACATGACTGTGGGATCCACAGATTCGTATTCTTTTCATGTTTCATCATTTATCATTTGTATGTTATCTTATTTCTATGACTTGAGGGACTAACGTTTGTTTTTGTTGTTTCGATTGTCATTTGTTTTGTGCATACATTTTGTTTGGATTGTTGCGTTAGTGCTTATTTCGTTATTGTCGATAATATTTGTTGAAATTCCAGAACCGTGTAGAGTTTTCATTTAGGAACGTCATCCTAAAATAAAACGAACAAACGTCGTAATAACGCCAAGAATAGAAAAAGAAAGAGGCGTTGTGAACAAAATGTCATATATGTATATAAAGAAAAGAAAAGAAATTTTTTTTATATAAAAATGTGTGAAAATAAATTTTTGTATATAAACAATGTGTGAAAAGAAATTCTTGTAGATGAGCAATGAGCTCATATAAAGGAAATTTTTATATGAAACAATTAGTGTATATTGAAAATGGGAAAAGAGATCTTTGAAAAGGAATAGAGATTTTATATAGACCATGTCGGTATAGAGAGAAAGAGTTTTTCAATGCGTGTGTATATAGAGAAAAAAGTTTCTTTCGTGTATAGGAACGTAGGTGTACAAAAAAAAAGCTTTTCTCATAGATAGCGATGGATGTATAGTTTTTTGCAAGCATGCATAAGAAAAAATGAAACAAAAAGAAAAGAGAAAGAAAGACCTCGAAGGTCGGTATGTTATGGTCATAGGAAGCACAAATCATTCGTAGAGAGCAAACATATCTTTTGGAAACAAGAAATTGACGCTAAGAGTTTATTTTCCAAAATAACTAAGAAAAGAATGGATGGATTCGTTGAACCAATGAAAGAACATAATTTGGAAACGTTGGGTCTACTTGTGTAAATCCCAAGCCTTAGTATCATAATGCCATAAGCTGGATGCTTGAGTACCCACCTAGCTGTATGCATGACTAATTTTGCACATTGTTTCCAAATCATCATTGTTACGTGTGCCTCGTGGAAATAATATGGAAGTTTAACCCGAAACCGACACCCTGACACATGAATTTGTTTTGCCCCAAATATCAAAATCGGGCACGCACAATGAAAAGACCATGTTGAGACACAACCTTAAGCTACTTTGAACCTTGGCCCATGAAGAGAATCCTCACCCTTCCCCCCAAAGAAGAGGACAACAGAATCTCCTCAAGGGAGAGCGAATAACGAATGCTAAAACCTGAATTCCCAATCAAATATCGAAAAAAAAAGAAAAAGGAGAGAAAGAAATGAAAAGGAAGAAATGAAAAGAAAGGAAAGAAAAGAAGGATTCCCGATCGAAGATCGGAAGAAAGTAAAAAGGAAAATATCGGAGGAAAACAGAATAAATTCCCGATCAATAAAGGAAATCAAGAAAGAGCACAGAAGTTCTTCAGACCAAATAAATTTTCGGCGAGTTAAATGACCGCCGGCAACGGGAAAACCCATTTTGATGTGGTTCTTCCTTTGGGATTGCCATTCAAGGTCGCTCCCTGTCGCAACCTACCCTTCGGCGGGAGGGCGACGCAAGACTCGCGGGATGCGTGTTCCACGAAAGGAATACGCGCGGAGTCGCCACCAACGTTTATTTGAGGAAAACGTCGGAAAAACCGGAAAAGACGCGATCTACGAACTTTTAAGTGAAAGGTTCGGGAGTTGTATTTACGCACGGGGAAGGTATTAGCACCCCACACGTCCGTCCCAAGGGACGGCAGCCTTTAATCGAATGTGCAAACATGACTTTGATTTTTACGTTCCCTTTTATGTCCTTATATCCTTTTTATATTTTTCCTTTTTTGTGGTCGACAAGGGTGTTTCCCTTTGCTCCTACGTATTCCTCAATTTGCGATGAGGAAATCAGACCTACGTAGTTCTTTCTTATCAAGTGATTCTTTTTTACTTAAGAGGTGATCATTTTAAGGCGTTGGACCTTGAAAAATGATCCATTTTACTTAGTGAGAAATTGAAATGACAAACTTCAAAAGCCTATTTTTATGGACGAGCTTGACTAGGCGAGTTGATTTTAGCCTTAGTTTCACTTTAGTTATTAATCAATTCGATTAAGAATGAGAAATCCCAAAGAGAAAACGTCCGATTGATTTTCCGCTTTATTTTGCTAAAAGATGTTTTTTTTATTATTATATTATTTTTTACCTCTTTTTTGATTTCCAATGTGATTACGGCACGACCAAACAGTCGGAATTTATTTTAACCGAAGTTAACGGATAATACAATTCAAACGTTCGGTGGAAATTTATTTTATTTTTAAGTTAAGCGAGAAATGACTTAAGTAAAATGGCTTAAGCACGTCAAAAGGGGGTATAAAAAGTAAACAAAACGAGAATAAAAATGCACGAAACACAATGTGGACCACTACGGGTACATAGAATGAATCGAAAAGCTTGGTTCGAGGTACTTACCCGTTGAAGATCGAAGAACGCTGAAGAACGAATGAAGAACGTCGAAGAACGGTCGAAAACCTTCGCGAAATTCCTCACGGAAAACGTTACAGAAACGTTTCGGAAGCGCCTCGGCTTAGATTTTCTTCACGGAAACAATTTTTCCAAGCAAATTCGAAAGAGAGAGAAGTGCCTAAGGGGCTGAACCCTTTTCTTCTTCACTTCCTCCCCTATTTATAGCAAAATAGGTGAGGTGCTTGCCGCCCAGCTCGCCCAGGCGAGCCAAGTTGCTTCCTCCAGAAGCAACAGCCTTCTGGAGGAATATTCCGGAGGGCCCAAGTGGGCTTGGGTGCTATTTGCACCCCCATTTTTACTAAGTACATCCCCCTCTGCCTTTTTTGGTGATTCTTTTTTCGTAAAGTTACGGAAACTTACGAATTTCGTAACGATACTTGTTTTCTTTCCGTAATGTTACGGAACCTTGTGGATTACATAATCATCCCCTTTTTGACTCACGAAATGTTACGGAACCTCACTTAATTATGCAACGATGCTTCCATTTGATTTCCGGTGTATCACGGAAACTTACGGATTGTGCATCAATATTTTTTTTGGTTTTCCGGCATGTCCTGGAATTTCACAAATTGCCTAATGATGGGTGCCAAGCACCTCGCAAGGACCAAAGAAAAGTCGCATGTCATCAAGCAAAGGTCCCCGGACGAAATTAGGGTATGACACTCCCGACTGACGATATCTCTCCCCATATAAACAAAGAGGAAAAGACCGAAACACCCAACTCCCTCTCCAAAAACACTACCCTCGAGTAAATCCTATTGATCCGTGATCGCGCATGTAATCTTTTGGTTCGATAAGAAATCATGTGCAAAATAAAGTCATGGTACAGCTATGGTTTGGAATTAGGGTAAAACACTTACCTGTGTGAGTTTTTATACACCATGAGTGATTTTATTCCTAGTTTCAGTTTGACCCGATGTTTCCCTTGAAAGTTCATTTAAAGGCTAAACGTTGACATCCTACCCTTCATTTTCGTTTACAAGGAAAACTATTTTTGCATAAGCATATTGTTTCTCTACAAATATGGTGCTCTCGTGAATGATTTATTTTTCCTTGCTAAAGCATGTTCGCCTTTTAGGTGAAAGAACCCGGTGGACCATTCGGTCCTAAAATCAAATCTTATTCAGAGCCCCATGAATTGATTGCCATTCATGCATCTTCCACCATCGAGTCCGGAGCCCCACGAATTGATTGCCTAGAGCTGTTCGTGCATCCTCCACCATCAAGTCTTATTCGGAGCCCCATGAATTGATTGTCATTCATGCATCCTCCACCATCGGGTACGGAGCCCCACGAATTGATTGCCTAGCCTAGCGCTGTTCATGCATCCTCCACCATCAAATCTTATTCGGAGCCCCATGAATTGATTGCCATTCATGCATCCTCCACCATCGAGTCCGGAGCCCCACGAATTGATTGCCTAGCGCTGTTCGTTCATCCTCCACCATCAAATCTTATTCGGAGCCCTATGAATTGATTGCCATTCATGCATCCTCCACCATCGAGTCCGAAGCCCCACGAATTGATTGTCTAGCGCTGTTCGTGCATCCTCCACCATCAAATCTTATTCGGAGCCCCACGAATTGATTGCCATTCATGCATCCTCCACCATCGATTTCGGAGCCCCACGAATTGATTGCCTAGTGCTGTTCGTGCATCCTCCACCATTAAATCTTATTCGAAGCCCCATGAATTGATTGTCATTCATGCATCCTCCACCATCGAGTCCGGAGCCCCACGAATAGTTTGCCTAGCGCTGTCCGTGCATCCTCCACCATCAAATCTTATTCGGAGCCCCATGAATTGATTGTCATTCATGCATCCTCCACCATGGGGGTGTATTTAGTAAAATGGGGGGTGCAAATAGTAATTTTCAAATCTGGGCCCTTCTAAGGTTTCTGGGCATTTTCTTGCTTAAGGTGGAAGCAACCTAGCTCGCCTGGGCGAGCTAGGTGGCACCCACCTCCCCCGTTTTGTTAAAAAATGGGTTTCCGAGGCTTCCGAGACACCCGTAATGCTTCCGTAAAATTCCCATAACTCTAAATAAGAATATTTCACTTAATATGTGTGAGAAGGAATAGAAAAAAGAAGAAAATCAAGTCCTATAGGCTCCCGTAACTTTTCTGTAAATTACAAAAGAAGGGGGTGAACTTATCAAAATGGGGGGTGCAAATAGCAATTTTGAATTGGGCCTTCCAGAATGTTTTTCGAAGCTGGATTGCTTCTGGAGGAAGCAACCCAACTCGCCTGGGCGAGCTGGGCAGCAACCTCCTCCCCCTTTTTCCTATAAAAAGGCAAAAGGGGGTTGTTCTAAGGATCCCTCAGCCCCCCTGGCTATGTATTTCAGTTGTTTTGAGTGGAAAAAATTGTTTCCGTGAAGAAAATCCAAGCCGAGGTACTTCCGTAACGCTTTCGAGATGTTTCCGTGAGCGAATGCGTGAAGGTTTTCCGTCGTTCTTCACTGTTCTTCATCCATTCTTCGTTCTTCAACGAGCAAGTTTTCGAATCCGAGACTTTCAATTCGTTTCTTGTTTTTTTATGGCTTTCATCTTTATTTCGTTCACTTTCGGTTTCTTTTCTTCCGTTTTTAACGTGCTTTAACTGTTTATTTAATTCGTTTTCTCACCTAATAAATGATAAAATGAATTTCAACCAATCATTTGCGTTGTAATCTCGTTTAATCACTGTTAAAACAAAATCTAACCAATCGTTCACGCTCTAATCTCCGCAAAAATCACTGAAAACCGTTTTAAGGTCCAACGCCTTAAACAGTTCTCTTTGCTTTTATCAGTTAACATGAATCGTTCAAAAGCATAAAAAATCAACACATCACTTTACTGCCTTTTGCGAGAACTACGTAGGTCTGATTTCCTCTTCAATGGAGGGTACGTAAGAGCAAGAGCCCCGCTTTTGTCGACCTCGTGAAATGGTTAGAGGTCAACCGCCTTAGCCTTCTCACCAAGTAAAATGGATCATTTTAAGGTCCAACGCCTTAAATGACCACCTTCCAAGTAAAAAGAATCACTTGATTCGCCCCTTTTGAAAGAACTACGTAGGTCTGATTTCCTCTTCGATGGAGGGTACGTAGGAGCAAGAGCCCCACTTTTGTCGACCTCAAAAATAAAAAAGAAATAAAAGTTTAGATACATAATTTCACACAATTCTAATCTAAGGCTGTTCTCCTTTGGGACAAACATGAGAGGTGCTAATACCTTCCTCAAACGTAAAGATAACTCCCAAATCTGGAATATTCTTCATGACCAGTTTCCTTTGGTTTTTCTAATGTTTTCCTTTCAATAAACGTTGGTGGCGACTCCGCGCATTTTCCTCCTATGGAAGACGCACCCGTGAGCCTCGCCTCGCTCGCCCGCAAAAGGGTAGGTTAAGACACACACACACACACACACACACACACACACACACACACACACATATATATATATATATATGTTTAGGAATCAAGATACCTTGGATATGCATGTATATAGCAAAAATACCTCACAAAATATATATGTGTATGTTTAGGTAGCAAGATACCTTGGATACGCATGTATATAGAAAAAATACCTCACAAATATATACATTTGTTTAGGTAGCAAAATACATCATGAAATAAAAACAGAAAAAGTAAAATAAAAATAAAATTGGTTAGCTAAAAAGCCAACATGCTTTTGAAAAAAAAACACAAGGTTTTTGAAGAAAAATGTGTATGCACTTGTAGGGTGAATGCTGTGAAAATTTTCCCGAACACCCAAAATGGACTCGGATGAATGCATGAATTGATGAAAAAACATGTTTTGGAAGCAATGGGTTGACTTAAATGGGAAAAATGAATTCTCAGCCTTAGTGTCACATGACCATAAAAACTTGATGCTTGAGTGTCCTCATGGGTGCATGCATGACTAGTTTTGCATAAAATTTCCAAATCATCATTGTTGTATGTGTGTCATGGAAATAAATGTGGAACATACATCATGTCTGGCCGTTCTACAAGCCTTTTGACCAAAGACCTCAAACCACCATAAACCTTGACCCGGGATGAGAATTTTCATCCATGTCCTCGGAAGAAGGAACAATGGGGTCTCCCAAGAAAAAAAGTCATTCACTATTGAGCTGCTAACATGCTTCCATAACAAAGAAAGTTCCTGATCAAAGATCGGAAGAAAACAAAAGGAAAAGAGAAATTCCCGATCAAAGTTCGGAAGAAAACAAAAGAAAAAGAAAAGTTTCCGATCAAAGATCGAAAGAAAACAAAAGAAATATACAGAAAGGTCTTCAGACCAGGCAATATTTGAATTGTCACAAGCAAATAAGAAAATAAAGGAAACCACGACTTGAAGTGGTCTTGTCCCTTTGATTGCCAACCAAAATCTTGTGCGTCGGTGACTTTTTCGCCCCGCACTAAACAAAAATAGAAAAGGAAAAGGCCATAACACTCAAAGCCAAATTTCCCACAAAAAAAAAAACCATTCCCGAAAAAGTCCTATTGATCAGTGATCACGCATGTAATCTTTGATTTGATAGGAAATGATTTGCAAAATCAAGTCATGACATATCTATGGTTTGGAATTAGGATAAAACACTTACCCGTGTGAGATTGATACACTTTGATTGATTTTCTTCTATTTTGTTGGACCCAGTGTTTCCTCTAAGTGGTTGTTTAGAAACGAAGCGCTAACATCTAAAATCTCATTTATGGTTATGAGAAAATTTCGTCAGTATACTCTCCTTCCCCAATAGACACATTGTTTTTCACCAAAAATTATATGTTGCTCTAATCAATTGGAGGTTTTGTTTCTTTACTAAAGCATGTTCACATTTTAGTGAAAGAACACTGAGACTATTTTAGTCTCACACATCACAAAATCAAGAACTATGTAGGTCTGAGTTCCTCATCACAAATTGAGGATACGTAGGAGCAAAAGCCCCACTTTTGTCGACCACCCCACCTCTTGCCATCGTGACTCGAGGGTCCGGTAGCATGCAGTGACTAACATTGTCATTTGCACCTTTTGTCAACCAAAGGCAAGCGAGCCCGTTGACATGCCGAGACTATTTTTAGTCTCGCACCTTTGTCATCCAGAGACGGAGAGTCCAATGACATGCAGAGATACCTTGTGGTTATCCGCACCTTTTGTCAACCAGAGGCAAGCGAGCCCGTTGACACGCCGAGACTATTTTTAGTCTCGCACCTTTGTCATCCAGAGACGGCGAGTCCGATGACATGCGGAGATACCTTATGGTTATCCGCACCTTTTGTCAACCAGAAGCAAGCGAGCCCGTTGACACGCAGAGACTAACGTCGTCATCTGCACCTTTGTCATCCAGAGATGGCGAGTCCGATGACTTGCGGAGATACCTTATGGTTATCTGTGCCTTTTGTCAACTAGAGGCAAGCGATACCGTTGACACGCAGAAACTATTTTTAGTCTCGCACCTTTGTCATCCAGAGACGGCGAGTCCGATGACATGCGGAGATACGTTATGGTTATCCGCGCCTTTTGTCAACTAGAGGCAAGCGAGCCCGTTGACACGCCAAGACTATTTTTAGTCTCACACCTTTGTCATCCAAAGACGGCGAGTCCAATGACATGCGAAGATACATTATGATTATCGACACCTTTTGTCAACCAGAGGCAAGCGAGCCCGTTGACACGTAGAGACTAACATCGTCATCTGCACCTTTGTCATCCAGAGATGGCGAGTCCGATGACATGCAGAGATACCTTATGGTTATCCGTGCCTTTTGTCAACCAGAGGCAAGCGAGCTCGTTGACACGCCAAGACTATTTTTAGTCTCGCACCTTTGTCATCCAGAGACCGCGAGTCTGATGACATGCAAAGATACCTTATGGTTATCCGCACCTTTTGTCAACCAGAGGCAAGCGAGCCCGTTGACACGTAGAGACTAACATCGTCATCTGCACCTTTGTCATGCAAAGATGGCGAGTCTGATGACATGCGGAGATACCTTATGGTAATTCGCGCCTTTTGTCAGCCAGAGGCAACCGAGCCCATTGACACGCGGAGACTAATGTCGTCATCTGCACCTTTGTCATCCAGAGATGGCGAGTCCGATGACATGTGGAGATACCTTATGGTTATCCGCACCTTTTGTCAGCCAGAGGCAAGCGAGCCCGTTTACACGCAGAGACTAACGTCATCATCTGCACCTTTGTCATTCAGAGACGGCGAGTTCGATGACATGCAGAGATACCTAAGAGTTATCTGAACACACACACACAAATCTATTAATCATGACCCGTGAAGTCAGGTGGCAGGCAGAGATACCCCAAGTGGTTATCCGTACTCACACAGTTCTGCTACCCCGGCCTGTGAGAAGTCAGGTAGCATGCAGAGACGCCCTATACGGTAATCCACACACATTTCGAAGACAAAAATGTCTTCAGTCATTGCATGCCTTCAAAAGGCGACAATGTCTTCATTTGCATTTCGAAGATGACAATGTCTTCACCTCAAAAACTTCAAAATCCTTTTCCCCTGTGCTTCGTAGGACTCGATGTCCTTTGTTTGTACGTTTTATAAATAAAGGGAATTTCAATATCTTCATGCCTTCACGGGTTTTACTGCTTGGATTTGCGCTAGTGGTCGGTCGGGTAAAGATTCAGCTTGAAAAAAATTAGTGTCTTATCTTTACTTCCCTTTTATCTCCAATAAAAGATAAGTAAAGAGGGGCGACTGTCATATCCTAATTTCGTCTGGGGACCATTATTTGTTGGCATGCGACTTTCGTTTGACCAATTCAAAATGTTTAACACCCATCGACATGGAATTCGTAAAGTTTCGGGATGTTTCAGAGAGAAATCGGCCAAGAACACGAAAATGGGAGTGTATTTAGCAAAGTAGGGGGTGTAAATAGACTGTTATACCCTAATTTCATCTGGGGACCATTGTTGATCACTTCAAAAGGCTTAAGACCCATTGCTGAGGAATCCGTAAAGTTCCATGAGGTTTTAGAAGGAAAATAGCCAAAAAACACAAAAAATGGGGGGGGGGTGAACTTATCAAGCTGGGGTGTAAATAGAAAATTTCAAATCTGGGCCATCTAGAGGATTCTGGACCTTTTCTTTCTTTCTGTCTAAGCAAGCAGCTCGCCCAGGCGAGCTGGGCGGCAAGCACCTCCCTCTTTTTGTTGAAAAAATGGCTTTCGGGGCTTCCGTAACGCTTCCTTAATATTTCCGAAAACCTTGGGTCAGCATATTTCACTTGATATTGGTTAAAGGGAAGCGGAAAAAGAAGAAAATCAAGTCCTATATGCTTCTGTAAGGCTTCCGTAACTTTTCCGTAAATTACGAAAAAGGGGGTGAACTTATCAAGATGGGGTGCAAATAGCAATTTTCAAATTTTTGAATATGGGCTCTTACAGAACATTTTGGAAGCTGGGTTACTTAAGGAGGAAGCTGGGCGATAACCTCCTCCTCCCTTTTCCTATAAATAGGCGAAGGGAGGTTGTTCCAAAGGGTCCCTTGGCTATGCATTTCAGCTGTTTTGGGTGAAAAAAATTGTTTCCGTGAAGAAAATCCAAGCCGAGGTGCTTCCGTAATGCTTCTGAGATGTTTCCGGGAGCAATTTCGTGAAGATTTTTCGTCGTTCTTCACCGTTCTTCATCCGTTCTTCATGCGTTCTTCATTCTTCAACCAGTAAGTTTTCGAATCTCAGACTTTCAATTCATTTCTTGTTTTGTTGGCTTTCATCTTTATTTCGTTCACTTTCGGTTTTCTTTTCTTCCATTTTTAACGAGCTTTAACCGATTGTTTAAGTCGTTATCCCGCCTAATAAATGATAAAATGAATTTCAACCGATCATTTGCGTTGTAATCTCGTTTAATCACTGTTAAAGCAAAATCTAACCGATCGTTCACACTGTAACCACGGTTAAACCAAAAAAAGGAATAATAATAATAAAATAATCAAAATATCTTGAAAAAAAAATAAATAATCAAAATATCATTGAATAAAATAATCAAAAAAATCAATCG
Organism: Glycine max; assembly: GCF_000004515.6. NCBI lineage: Eukaryota > Viridiplantae > Streptophyta > Magnoliopsida > Fabales > Fabaceae > Glycine > Glycine max. The sequence continues at coordinate 7,263,039 of NC_038249.2, read as the reverse complement.
GACGTTTTTCTTTGGAAGTTTCCTTGAATGAATTGACTAATAACCAAAGTGAAACTAAGGCTAAAATCAACTCACAAATCAAGCTTTGTCTGCAAAAATCACTAAAAACCGTTTTAAGGTCCAACGCCTTAAACGGTCCTCTTTGCTTTTATCGGTTAACATGAACCTTTCAAAAGCATAAAATCAACTTGTAACTTTATCGATTTTGCAAGAACTACGTAGGTCTGATTTCCTCATCGCAATTTGGGATACATAGGAGCAAAATCATTGCTTTTGTCGACCACCCTAAGATATCGTTAGTGGTCCAACACCTTAACGTTTCTCTCCTTTCAAAAACAAGAGATTAGTAATGGTCCAACGCCTTAACGTTTCTCTCCTTTCAAAAGAATCAAAAGATCGTTTAATGGCCCAACTCCTTAAACAACTTTTGTGTGGCTAAAATCGATCTTGCGGAAAAAGATCAAAACAACTTAACCAATGTTTAGTTCTAAAAGAACTACATAAGTCTGATTTCCTCATCACAATTGAGGATACGTAGGAGCGAGGGAAACACTCTTGTCGACCACAAAAAGATAAAAAATACAAAAAGGTATAAAAGACATAAAAACATATAAAAGGGAAAATACATAATTTTGAAGTCATATTTGCACACTTGATTGAAGGTTGCCGTCCTTTGTGATGGACGCATGGGGTGCTAATACCTTCCCCGTGTGTAAAAACAACTCCCGAACCTTTCACACTTAAGGTTCGTAGACCACACCTTTCCGATTTTTCCGACGTTTTCCTCGAATAAACGTTGGTGGCGACTCTGCGCGCCTTCCTCCCTTGGAAGATGATGGAAGCTTGCTTATGGGGCTTCTACGGAGGCTAGATCTTTGAGCTTCAATGAGGTCCTTTAATGGTGATTTTCCACCATGGAGATGCAGTGGAAGACAAAGGAGAAGAGGTGAGAGGAGGCGCCATCCACTAGGGAATAAGCCATGGAAGAAGGAGCTTCACCACCAAGAAGAGCCTTGGATAAGAAGTTTGGAGAGGGTGATTCAATGGAGGAAAAGAAAGAGGGAGAGAAAGAGAGAGGGGGGAGCACAAAATTGAAGGTAGAAAAAGGGAGAGAAGTTGAACTTTGAGTTGTGTCTCACAAGACTCTCATTCATCAAAGTTACAACAAGTGTTACACATGCTTCTACTTATAGACTAGGTAGCTTCCTTGAGAAGCTTTCTTGAGAAAACTTCCTTGAGAAGCTTCTTTGAGAAAACTTCCTTGAGAAGCTAGAGCTTAGCTACACACACCCCTCTCATAACTAAGCTCACCTCCTTGAGAAGCTTCCTTAAGAAGATTCCTAAAGAAGCTAGAGCTTAGCTACACATACCTCTCTAATAGCTTAGCTCACCTCCTTGAGATGAGAAGCTAGAACTTAGCTACACGCCCCCTATAATAGCTAAGCTCACCCCCATGACAAAAAACATGAAAATACAAAAAAAGTCCTTACTACAAAGACTACTCAAAATGCCCCAAAATACAAGGCTAAAACCCTATACTACTAGAATGGTCAAAATACAAGGCTCAAACGAAGGAAAAACCTATTCTAATATTTACAAAGATAAGCAGGCTCATACTTAGCCCATGGGCTCGAAATCTACCCTAAGGCTCATGAGAACCCTAGGCTCTTCCCTTGGATCTCTAGCCCAATCTACTTGGAGTCTTCTACCCAATGCCCTTGCGGGATAGGATTGCATCATTCCCTCTACCTTGGAAAGGATTTGACCTCAAATCCCAAGGTTCTTCATACTCTGGGCTCCTTCCTTCAACACCTGTAAAAAGAACAAAAACATATGTATTAGTGGTGTTTGGTATGTTGAAGTAAGGTAAGGTCTGAAAACCCATTTCCTGGGCATCTTCCCACGAAGGAACATAGTTTCTCACCAACTCAATGAGTGGTGCTACAAGTATAGAAAAAAATGGGACAAACCTTTTGTAAAAGTTTGTTAAGTCATGGAAGCCCCAAATTTTTCTTATACTTGGTGGAGTGGGCCACTCAGGAATGACCTTTATTCTCTTAGGGTTCATGGGAACCCCTTGATCACTATTTGAAAAATTAAGAAAAATAATGTAATAAAACATACATTTTTCTGTATTTTCATATTGATTATTCCTACCAAAAAGTATGACAAACCTAAGGTGTCCCATATGAGTACCTAAGTTTGTATTGAAACTAAAAATAAGAACAAACCTACCTAATGGGTCCCTATGTACACACACCATGAAGATGTTAGGTGTACGAGTGATTTTACAAAAGAGGGTTGCACCACTCAAAACATTCATCATACCACCTATTTTAGGGACTTGGTGCCTAATAATACCTATTTTGGGCACCAACAAAGCACAAGCATTTAAGCTCTTGCGAACCAAACCCTCATCCAACAACTTCTTTACTTGAGGAATAAACTCAAGCCCAAGAGGTGTGGCAATGCTAGCAAGTGCCTTTTTACAAAAGAGAAAATGTGGAGGTTGTCTAAGAGGGAAAGTTTCTTTAATGTTTGTCTTTATTGTAAAATGAGTTTCCTTCTTAGCTAAACTCTTGGAGGAGACACTTACCTCCTTACACTTCTCTTTAACCACTAATGGTTGTCCTTCTTCTTGGGGGTAGATTTCTTCACTAGATTCTTCCCCTTTTGCTTTTTCACTTTCACTAAAGGAAGGTGAAGTAGTAGCCTCATCTTGGCTACTATAAATGTCTTGGCCCCTCATAATCATGGTTTTTGTGGTGGGGCATTGAGAAGTAATGTGTCCTCTTCCAAGACATTTAAAGCACTTTATAAAGCTTGTTTTCTCTTGCATACTAGCCTTAGGGGCTTGCTTTTCTATTGTCTTCCCCATATCATCTTTGGGCTTAGAAGGTGTCACCCCTAAGAAGCCTTGACCTTGGTCTTTCTTTGGATAAGAGTGAGAGCCATAAGAATTTGAAGTAGACTTCTTTTTAAGTTGTTGCTCTACCCTTATTTCCCAATCTAAGTTAGCCTCTACATTGTCCTTACCATGGAAGTATGAGAGTTTAATGTTAGCCTCTTGAGGCTTTCTTTCCTTTTCTCTTCTATGGGAGTGAGGTCTAAGATGTGACCTATGCATTCCTTCGTAATAGTCACGAAGTTCTTCACTTAGGCTTTTGCAAGAGTTATGACAACTATAGGAGGCATGTTTTTCTCTTTTCATTTCTTTCATTATTTTTCTTCTTTCTTCCTCTCTTATTTTCTTTCTTTCATCTTGACTTATTTCTTCCACTCTTTTTTTTCCTTTTTCTTTTCTCTCTTTTTTTTCTTTCCATAACTTGAGGGAATTCAACTCATCTAAGATTCTAGATAAAGGTTCTTTATGACTAGTACCCTTGCCATTAACACTAGATGAATGATGACTCATGTTGGTTCCTAAGTTGTGGTTCTTTCTTGTTGGAGGTTTGAAAACAAAAGGTAAAAGAAACTATGGTTGAAACTAGCCAAATAAACACTAAAAGAGGTGTGAAAGATAAGGTAAAAAACTAATTGGTAAAAGGAAAGCTATCTAGGCGGTTTGACAATGGAAGGTAAAGGAAATAAGCTATGAAAGTAAGCAAGAAATGTAAACTAGGCGAATCCTAAGAGTGTTTGGATGACCACATTCAAGGTTCCCAACAAAACACTCACTATCCTAAAAAAAATTGCCTAAAATTATTACACACAAATGGAAGTTTGGTAACCTATTGGAGGCTCCCAACACACTTCCAATGAAAAGCCTTTTTGTTACAAAACTTGAAAGCAATGAAGGTAAGTAAATTGCAAATTACAAAATTACAAAACGGTTCTCAATTTTGGTGGTTGTTCTTTCTTTGGTGATTCACTCAATTTGGAGTGCTTCTTAGGCCAATAGCTCTTAAGGTGGTTGGCCCTTTGCTTCTGGACTCAAATTCTTCAAGGGATGGCACCAATCCTCCTTCCAATTCCCTATATGGCAACCCACAAACAAGGAAACAAAGAGACAAGCAATAACCAAAGACCAAAAAAAATGAAATAAAAGCTAAACCAATGGAGTTTTAACAAGACAATTTTTCAAGGATTATTCAACAATTAAAGCAATGAAAAGGACATAGAAGCAAGCTAGGACTCAAAAAGAAACTTAGAATGGCTCTAGAGTAGAGTAAAAAAACTGAAAAAAAGACTCAACAAACCTCTAGCTTTGGCACTTGTTTTCACACTAATTTTCAATTGAAATTTAGGAACTAAGATTGGCATAAAACAGGCACCAATTATAGAATAAATTTTGAGCCAAAACAACAAGCACACTTCCCTTTCACCTTTTTTTTCTGGATACTGTATTTTTCTGCCAACTTGTGTGATTTTTTGTATTTTTTTACTTTTATCCAAGTCAATTGTTTCTTTTTTTAAACTTTTTTCCAGATGTCTAGAAAATTCAGTAAAAATTTCAGCTCAAAATTCGAACTAACCAATTCTCAATAATTTTTACAAGTTTGTATGTCCAAGCTGCCAGCACCAGCGATTTTTTTTAAGCATGGTATATTGATTGCCTTGGGCTTACTTTCAACCCTCTTATGTATGTTGAACTCACTAGGATTGTTTACCACAGTTTTAGAAGTTCAATATTCACTTAGGATCAACATTTCAGCCACCAATTCAATCACCAAAACTCAAATTCACAATAGACACAATCATAAGGAAACCTAAAAGTTCAAGAAAAGGTTCACAATCAAAGACTCTCTAAGAATTTTGCATGAACATGTTATGGACTAATTAACATGAAAGATTTGACTCAAATCGAATAATAGGCCAAAAGAATTTCATACACTCATGAACAAATGAGTTAGACAAAGAAACAAGAAAATAAAATTCAGCACAACATAAGAAATCTTATGTGACAAGTTTCATGACTAGACATGATTTCTGTGACAAAACTACAATAGGTGAACAAGTCACTCTAGATTTTTGAGGTTTTCTTCTACTTTAATATTTTTGTAAGAATTTTATGATTTATTTTTCAGCCACAAAAAATAACAAGACAAAACTCAAAGGAACCTAAACTCAACAAAATTCATGGTTCAAGAACAAGAACAAGAAATTTGAACCATAGGAAATCAAATCTAGCTTCTATAGCAAGTTTAATCGGTGGAAACTCTAAAGAATCATGTTAAAAACATTTAGCACAAGACATGTGTGGAGATACATGGAGAAAAAATGAAGAAACAACAATGGAAGAGAAGGTAAAGCAAAAAATTAATGGAGGTTTAAGGAGCACCTACTTGAAGCTCTTGTGCTCTGATACCACTTGATGAAAGCTTGCTTGTGGGGCTTCTATGGAGGATGGATCTTTGAGCTTCAATGAGGTCCTTTAATGGTGATTTTCCACCATGTAGATGCAGCGGAAGACAAAGGAGAAGAGGTGAGAGGAGGCGCCATCCACTAAGGAATAAGCCATGGAAGAAGGAGCTTCACCACCAAGATGAGCCTTGGATAAGAAGCTTGGAGAGGGTGATTCAATGGAGGAAAAGAAAGAGGGAGAGAAAGAGAGAGGGGGGAGCACAAAATTGAAGGTAGAAAAAGGGAGAGAAGTTGAACTTTGAGTTGTGTCTCACAAGACTCTCATTCATCAAAGTTACAACAAGTGTTACACATGCTTCTACTTATAGACTAGGTAGCTTCCTTGAGAAGCTTTCTTGAGAAAACTTCCTTGAGAAGCTTCTTTGAGAAAACTTCCTTGAGAAGCTAGAGCTTACCTACACACACCCCTCTCATAACTAAGCTCACCTCCTTGAGAAGCTTCCTTAAGAAGATTCCTAAAGAAGCTAGAGCTTAGCTACACATACCTCTCTAATAGCTTAGCTCACCTCCTTGAGATGAGAAGCTAGAACTCAGCTACACGCCCCCTATAATAGCTAAGCTCACCCCCATGACAAAAAACATGAAAATACAAAAAAAAGTCCTTACTACAAAGACTACTCAAAATGCCCCGAAATACAAGGCTAAAACCCTATACTACTAGAATGGCCAAAATACAAGGCTCAAACGAAGGAAAAACCTATTCTAATATTTACAAAGATAAGCGGGCTCATACTTAGCCCATGGGCTCGAAATCTACCCTAAGGCTCATGAGAACCCTAGGCTCTTCCCTTGGATCTCTAGCCCAATCTACTTGGATTCTTCTACCCAATGCCCTTGCGGGATAGGATTGCATCAGAAGACGCACCCGTGAACCTCGCGTCGCCCTCCTGCCGAAGGGTAGGTTGCGACACATACCTACATAGTTCTTTATGTATGAATGTTTGTGTTTTAAATTGATTTTTTATGTTTTTGAAAGATTCATTTTAATTGCGAGCAAAAAGTCATTTAAGGCGTTGGACCTTGAAATGATGTTTTAAATTTTGAAAAGCGTAGAGAATCATTGAGGCGTTGGACCTTGAAACGATCTCAAGTGATATTTGATAAAAAGAAATTAGTTATGAGTTTGTTTTATCTTGGTTTTGTTTATTAACTTTCAATCTTTTTAAAGACAACTTTACAACATTAGTGATCGGTTTGAACTTTACAAAAAAAAAAACGAGATCGTCGATGATAGATGGAGGAAATGAATATGCATAAAACAACAAGGGGGACCCTATGGGTGCATAGATCACATCAAAATCTTAAAAAGAAACAAAACTAATCGACGATCATACGAAGAACACCAAACGAGAAATGACGTAGAGATTGATCACAGTCATGATTCGACAATGCCTTGGCTTTGTTTCCTCTTGTTTCTTCTTCTCTCTTAATTCTCTCAATTCCCTTAAGCACTGAACCTGGAACCTTTCTTAAGCCTACCTAGAATGCCTATTTATAGGAAAATAGGCACTAGGGGCAATGGTAGTTCACCCAGGCAAGCTAATGCTTACTCTTGAAGTAATTGGCTCGCCCAGGCGAGCTGGTTCCTTCACCTTGAAGTAATTTGGGGGCCCAGGTGAGTCAGAGGCTAGTCTAAGCGAGATAGGGTCTAGGAAACTCAATGAAAAGACCCTTTTGCCCCTCTTTTTTGGTATTTTTTGCATTCCTGATCGAAACACTGAATGGTTCCTTGCTTTGCACTGTAATTGGTGTTCAACACCGTAAGTCAACTAGCAAGGATCAAAAGACCAACGAATAATAGTCCCCGGATGAAATTAGGGTATGACATATATATCTTTTCTTCAATCTATGCATTGAGAAAAACACTTTTCACATCCATTTGGAATAAACTCAAATCAATAATACATGCAAAAGCAAGCATCAACCTAATGGCTTCTAACCTTGCATCAGGTGCATAGGTTTCGTCATTGTCAATGCCTTCCTCTTGATTGTATCCTTTTGCAACCAATTTGGCCTTGTACCTTACTATGATGCCTTATTTGTCAAGTTTGTTTTGAAACACCTATTTGGTTCCGATTGACTTGTGAGAGGCAGATTTAGGAACTAAGTCCCACACTTCATTCCTCTTAAACTGATTTAACTCTTCATGCATGGTTAGCAACCAATGTTCATCATACAAAGCTTCATCTATGTTTCTTGGTTCAATCTAAGAAATAAAAGCCATGTTATTGAAAAACAATCCTGAGTCTAAAGTGAGTATAAACTCCCTTTGATATTTCAATGAATAAGAGCCTAAGAGAAACCTAACCTTAGTCCAAACTAGAAAAACCTATTCTAGCATGCCTTTAGAAATTCATGCATATACTAACAACATGTAAAACACATGAAATACCAAGTCAAGGAGAGATATAACTTTATCAATGACATGCAACAACCTATGCTTGAGTGAATGAGTGTCTTCTTGAACTGAAGAGAAATTCACAACTCACTTTTAATCATGAGAGCTTCAAAAATGAAGGTAAGAAGTTGTGAGTCGCACACTTTTTCTATGCACTTAATCTTCTCTTTTTCTTCTTCATTAAAGTGAGAACACAAGGAGTTTATTTATAGAGAAAACAATTATAACCACCTGTAATTGATTAAATAGTTAATGTAATCGATTATATTATCATTTCAATCGATTAAAGTGTTTTTCTCAACATCTGGAAAACTTTCAAGAACAAAGTAATTGATTAGATTCTTGATGTAATCGATTAAAGTATTCTTGATAAATTCTAGGAACACTTTCCAGAATGAAGTAATCAATTACGATCACCTGGTAATCAGTTAAAGCAGAGACTCATGATAAACCGATCATTGTCTTAATTGAATTGTGTAATCGATTATGATTAACTGGTAATCGATAAAATCAAAACTAGAATCTCTTTGCATGCTACAAACACTAGTGTAATTGATTACGATCAGCCTTGTAATTGATTAAAATAGAGTTTTATGCACTAAATAAGTTTCTAAATTTACAAATAATCTTCTTACTTCTACATGATGATGCATGATGTACACATGAAAAGATAGAGACTATACAAATGTCACTCAAAGAGTTGGGCATGTTAAAAGACAAAACTTCTTCAAACTTCGTCATGTTGCTCCCTCCTATCTCTAACAAGTTGTGTTTTATTATCAACTCTTCCTTAGTTGGTTCCTTGACTCTTTTTAGATTGTGCATGTAAATCCTAGGATTAGATACATGTAAAAATTGAATTATGTTCTAACATGTGAATGATGTATAGTGGCTTAATATGTGTGTGTGTCGTAGAAGCAAAGCTTCATGGTGAATCAAAGGTGTTTTGATGATAACAATGATGATGACAAAGGTGATGACAAAAAGCTCAAAGATCAATCAAAGAACAACTCAAGTGAATCAAGAACAATTCAAGAGTTCAAGATAAGAATCAAGAAGAATTCAAGACTCAAGAAGAAAGTCTAGAGACAAGAATCAAGATTCAAGGTTCAAGATCTCAAGAATCAAGATCAAGATTCAAGATTCAAGACTCAAGATTCAAGAATAAAGAGAAGACTCAATCAAGATAAGTATTAAAAAGTTTTTCAAAACTTTGAATAGCACATGAGTTTTTGACAAAACCCTTTACCAAAGAGTTTTTACTCTCTGGTAATCGATTACCAGATTGTTGTAATCGATTACCAGTAGCAAAATGAGTTTGAAAAAGTTTTCAAACTGAATTTACAACGTTCCAATTATTTTCAAAAAGCTGTAATCGATTACAATGTTTGGTAATCGATTACCAGTGCCCTTGAACGTTGAAATTCAAATTCAAATGTGAAGAGTCACATCCTTTTACTTAAAAGCTTTGTGTAATCGATTATACTAATTTGGTAATTGATTACCAGTAACTGTTTATGAATAAATCAAAAGATGTAACTCTTCAAAAAGGTTTTTGACTTTTTTAAATTGGTTTTAAGTTTTTCTAAAAGTTATAACTCTTCTAAATGGTTGTCTTGACCAGACATGAAGAGTCTATAAAAGCAAGGCTTTGTTTTGCATTTCAAGCATCTAATATACTTTTCCAATCATTTCATTACAATCCTTTACAAGCCTTGAATCTCTTTGAACTTCTTCTTCTTCTTCTTTGTACCAAAAGCTTTCTGAAGTTTTCTGGTTTTCCAAACCTTGAAAACTTGTGCTATTCATCTTTTCATTCTCTTCTCCCTTTGCCAAAAAGAATTCGCCAAGGACTAACCGCCTGAATTCTTTTTGTGTCTCTCTTCTCCCTTTTCAAAAAGAACAAAGGACTAACCTCCTGAATTCTTTTGTGTCTCCCTTCTCCATTGTCAAAGAATTCAAAACGACACAGTCTGAGAATTGTTTTGATTCTTCCCATTCCCTAATACAAAAGTGTTCAAAGGACTAACCGCCTGAAAATTCTTTTGTATCCCCATTCACAAAATATCAAAGGTTTAACAGCCTAAGATCTTTGTCTCAACACATTGGAGGATACATCCTTTGTGGTACAAGTAGAGGGTACATCTACTTGGGTTTGATTGAGAACAAGAGAGGGTACACCTCTTGTGAATTAGTTCTAGTGGAGGGTACATCCACTAGGTTCCAAGAGAACAAGGGAGGGTACATCCCTTGGGGATCTTTGCTTGTAAAAGGATTTTTACAAGGTTGAAAGAAATCTCAAGGACCGCAGGTCGCTTGGGGACTGGATGTAGGCACGGGTTGTTGCCGAACCAGTATAAAAACTCTTGTGTGTTTGTTTCCTTCTTCCCTACTCTTTCACTTTCCACTGTGCATTTAATTTCTGCTTTTACTTTCTGTTAAGTTTGTCTCCTACTCCTCATTGTCTTAACAATTTAGTAAAAACGTTAGAAGAGTAATTTTTAATTAGTAAAGGTTTAGGAATAATTAATTCAACCCCCCCCCTTCTTAATTATTCTGAGGCCACTCGATCCAACATGTGTGTGCGTGTATTTATTCAGGTATTTGTGCGTTGTTTAGTGAATGTATATCGTGGAAAATTTACCCTCATTTTCATAATCAAAATAATGGAGCTTTCACTTAAAATTGAAATGTCACATTTTAGAGCTAGTGATATTGTAGCGACGGGGTGGGTCGTTAAATCATTATTGGTTCATTTTATGTATCTAGTGTCCTAATGTGCTATATTTGGGACATTAAATGTTTTAAAGTGTACATTCTCATATCAGGTTCGTGTCAAGCTTCATTGATGTGCACAACAAAGGAAGAAGTCTTGAAATCATAGAGGCATATATGATCAGTAAGTATTAGACATGACAAATAAATTTATATCTACGGATACTGCTTCACACCTGTCCTGACTTTGATGGCAATTCCCGTTTTGGCTAACATAGGTATAGATATGGTTGATATCCAATTTTTTAAATGAGAATGGGATAAGCATGAGTATATACCTACCCATCTGTATGTGGAAGCAATGTCTTCCAAGGTTATTTTGATGATGCCAAAGAAACAAGAGTCAAGCAATTCAAGATGCAAGAATCAAGCATCAAGAATCAAGATTCAAGACTCAAGATTCAAGAAACAAGGGAAGGCTCAATCAAGATAAGTACTAAAAAGTTTTTTAAAACATTGAGTAGCACAAGAAGTTTTCACAAAATAATTACCAAAGAGTTTTACTCTCTAGTAATCGATTACCAGAAGGTAGTAATCGATTACCAGTGTTTTAAAACGTTAAGATTTCAAATTTCAACAGTTTTAAATTATTTTAAACTTGTGTAATCGATTACACAATACTTGTAATCGATTACCAGTGTTTCTAAACGTTTTAATTTTCAAAATTCAAAATGACGAGTCACATCTGTTGATGTGTAATCGATTACAGCTTAATGGTAATCGATTACCAGTGACTGATTTCAGAAAATACATTTCCAAAAGTCACAATTCTTCAAGTGAATTATTTCTGAAGATTCTTTCAAAAGTCATAACTTTTCTACGTAACTAGTTTTTAAAAGAAATTGCCAAGAGTCACAAACTTTGACTTGAGTTATCAAGAGATTATAAATATGTGACCATGGCATGAATCTAAAATATATGATCTATCATCTATCTTTCAATCTTCTTTCAACATTCTTCATTTTCTCTTCATCTTTCTAAAAAGTTTTTGTTCAAAACTTTCTCTTTCAAGAAAAGTTCTTTGATAAAAAAACTTGTGCTATTCATCTTTTTCATTCTCTTCTCCCTTTGCCAAAAGAACGAAGGACTAACCGCCTAAATTATTTTGTGTTTCTCTTCCCCTTAAGCAAAAGATTTCAAAGGACTAACCACCTGAGATATCTTTTGTTTCCCCTTACAAAGATTCAAAGGACTAACCGTCTGAGAATTCTTTGTCCCAACACATTGGAGGGTACATCCTTTATGATACAAGTAGAAGGTACATCTACTTGGGGATTGTTATACTGAGAACAAGAGAGGGTACATCTCTTGTGGATCAGTTCAAGTGGAGGGTACATCCACTTGGGTTTTCAAAGAGAACAAGGGAGGGTACATCCCTTGTGGATCTTTGGCTTGTAAAGGATTTTACAAGGTTGAAAGAAATCTCAAGAACCGTAGGTTGCTTGGGGACTGGATGTATGCACGGTTTGTGGCCGAACCAGTATAAATCTTGTGTTTGTCTTCTTCCCTACACTCTTTAATTTCCACTATGTACTTTTAATTATCGCTTTTACTTTTGGTTAAGTTTTTGGTTCTATTTCAAACTTTCTTAACTTAGTAGTAAAATCCTAATTGAATCTAGCAACATTAAGAAGGATAGGTTTTTTAATTAGTCAAGACACGTTTATAATTAATTCAACCCCTTCTTCTTAATTATTCCAAGGCCACTTGATCCAACAAGTGGTATCAGAGCAGGTATCTTGTAGAAAGTTTCACAACTTCAAGATTCATGACCTCTTTAAATTCTCTGTTTTTCAAAAGTAATTTCAAGTATAGGTCATTCCAAGATCATGATGAAGACCAAGCCAACTTGTGTCTCATGACAAAATCTCATGAGAACAACAAAAAAGAATATAAAATATATGATCTATCATCTATCTTTCAATCTTCTTTCAACATTATTCAATCAATCTTTTCAACTCCTTCTACAGAATTTTTTGATTCATTTTCTCTTCATCTTTCTAAAAAGATTTTGTTCAAAACTTTCTCTTTCAAGAAAAGTTCTTTGATCAAAAACTTGTGTTATTTATCTTTTTCATTCTCTTCTCCCTTTGCCAAAAGAACGAAGGACTAACCGCCTGAATTCTTTTGTGTCTCTCTTCTCCCTTACAAAAGATTCAAAGGACTAACCGTCTGAGAATTCTTTTGATTCTTCCCTTCCCCTTAAGCAAAAGATTTCAAATGACTAATCGCCTGAGATATCTTTTGTTCCTGTTACAAAGATTCAAAGGACTAACCGCCTGAGAATTCTTTGTCCCAACACATTGAAGGGTACATCCTTTTTGGTACAAGTAGAGGGTACATCTACTTGGGGATTGTTATACTGAGAACAAGAGAGGGTACATCTCTTGTGGATCAGTTCAAGTGGAGGGTACATCCACTTGGGTTTTCAAAGAGAACAAGGGATGGTACATCCCTTGTGGATCTTTGGCTTGTAAAGGATTTTACAAGGTTGAAAGAATTCTCAAGAACCGCAGGTTGCTTGGGGACTGGATGTAGGCACGGTTTATGGTCGAACCAGTATAAATCTTGTGTTTGTTTTCTTCTTCCCTACACTCTTTAATTTCCACTGTGTACTTTTAATTATCGCTTTTACTTTTGGTTAAGTTTCTGGTTCTGTTTCTTACTTTCTTAACTTAGTAGTAAAAGCCTAATTGAATCTAGTAACATTAAGAAGGATAGGTTTTTTAATTAGTCAAGACACGTTCATAATTAATTGAACCCCCTCTTCTTAATTATTCCGAGACCACTTGATCAAACACTATACCCGTACCAGAGAATATAATTATTAAATTACCATTAATTTATATGATGTATATTATATAATTAATTTTATTAAACTTTTATACTTACTAATCATTGCCTATTTTTTCTATTTTTGTGATGACTGAAACTAAAACTCTAAGGCAAGCATAAGTCATAAGGGATTACAATCTCTCTCAAGTCTCATGTTTCGAGATAATTTTTAGCGGATAAGAATATGATTTTCATATGAAAAATTTTATTGTGATAGAATTGTATATTGGATTATGACATGCTGGTCATCTAAGCTTGACTCCTTGCATAAATATTATATTCAACTTTGTTTAAAAAAAATTAAAATTATTTTTTATGTTTTTTTTGTAACTTTTTTAATTATTGGAGGGAGACGGGTATATCCGATCCCCAACAAAAATCAGATGAAAAAAAAAATCTATACCCTTGTGATATGGGGATGGGGATGTGTTTGGGGAAGCTAGAATGGAATGGAAAACCACCTACCCATCCCTATCCCACCCCATTGTCATATCTACTAAGGATGAACTTGGTTGAAGATAAAGTACAATTACATCAATCATACGAAAAAGTTGGAGAAACAATTATCACAGAAATTTTCATAGTTTATCACGAAGTGTTAAACTAATTAATAAACTTCATGATTCTAGAAAAAAGGAAACAAGGGTCACGCAGTTACTTTGGATGAGAAACTAATTAAACGAGCCGGCTATCTTTCTATTGTTTCTTTCACAGACCTCCAGCCACAAGAAAACAGCTCTGCATTGTTGGTCACTCTTTATAGTCTATAAATGCATAAATTCTTAGTATACAGAAACCAAGTAACCAAGTTGTGAACAAGATGAAGAAGTTTTCTCTTTATGCTTGTATGCTCAATTTGAGTATCTTGATTCTTCTTCCCTATAGCAAAGCCAGTCAGGCTGATAAACTTCAGGAGTTGATTCTGTCTAAGAGCTCACAGAAGCCTCCAGTGACCCTTTCATGGGCAGAGGAAGACGCAGTGAAAACTCCTTCTCCTGCTTATGTTGCACCCCAAGAGGGTCAAAAGGAAGCTGACAGAATTGTGGCACTGCCTGGCCAGCCCTATGGTGTGAATTTTGACCAATATTCAGGCTATGTCACTGTTGATCCAAAGGCTGGAAGAGCACTTTTCTATTATTTTGTGGAGTCTCCATATAACCCTTCAACAAAACCTTTAGTATTGTGGCTAAATGGAGGTAAAAAGTAACTGAAATTGCTTCTTGCTGATAACTTACGTTCTTTTCGTGTCTCTTTCCTAGGTATATTTTGTCATTTTTTATGAATATATCTAATCATTTATTTAGCAAAAAACACAAGATAATAAGAGGTGATGAATCGTTTACATTAGGAGAATGTCAACAGTCACTTTATGGTATGTTTCTAAAACAAAAAGTAGAAAATAGTTGACGAAAAAGAAAATATTTATTATATTAAAATATAAAATTTCCTTTAGAAGCATTTAATAAAGTGCATTAGGTGTGTCATCAATGTGCTCGATATCAAGGTGCTTGTTTTGATTCAGTTGGTATATTTTCAATTTTCATAGTATTGAAACAAAAATATCAGTTGATATTAAGCATCATCCTTTGAACTCTACATCTCTGTGTAAACTACAACATCTTGAGTCACAGGTCACGTAGGATTACCACATGAGATTTTCTGACAACATAGATTTTGAAATTCACAGGACCTGGTTGTTCCTCATTGGGGTACGGTGCCTTTGAGGAATTGGGACCTTTCAGAATAAACTCTGATGGTGAAACACTCTATCGTAACAAATATGCTTGGAATGAAGGTGAGACAGTCACCAAAATAATTGTTTTTCTATATTCCAACCTTGTCAGAGATGGAAAAATTAACATACAATTGTGGATTCATTATGCAGTGGCAAATGTGCTGTTCTTGGAATCCCCTGCTGGAGTGGGCTTTTCCTACTCCAACACTACTTCTGACTATGGTCATTCAGGAGATAAGTCTACTGCAAAAGATGCATATGTTTTCCTGATCAATTGGCTAGAGAGATTTCCAGAGTACAAAACCCGCGATTTTTACATAACTGGAGAGAGCTATGCTGGACATTATGTGCCTCAGCTTGCATACACTATTCTGGTGAACAATAAATTCAGTCAACAAAAGATTAAACTCAAAGGCATTGCTGTATGTTCTAAGACTCTTACTGAAAATTATGCCTATGTGATACGATACCACTTACCATCTCATCTTTCTAACTTCTTGATTTGTACTGATGAAAATTTTCAGATAGGGAATGCTTGGATTGATGATGTTGCAAGTATAAAGGGGATATATGATTACATATGGACTCATGCTTTGAGCTCAGATCAAACACATGAGCTGATTGAGAAGTACTGCGATGTCACTTCTGAAAACGTTTCAGCTATGTGTGTCAATGCAACAAGAACGGCTGCTATTGAGATCGGAAACATTGACGATTATAACATCTATGCACCACTGTGTCACGATTCTTCTCTCAAAAATGGATCTGCTGGCTCTGTAAGTTATACTCCTATATCCTGGTGTGAAACATTCTTGCATAATGGAAAAGATAATTCAAAATTGTACAAACATATGAATTTCATTTGTTTTAATGGTAACACCTGCTTTCAACCAAATGAGCGGATTATAAAAATCACGTCATGTTCTCTGTCATTTGACTCTCTTGTCCATCTCCATCTGTTTCTTTTCTCCTTGAGTTATAACGCTGCTTACACCTTATTTTCTGGATCAAACTGGTGTAACATATTAGCAGTCATCTCGAATTCTCATTAGATCATGCTATGTAAAAAATTTACAATGTACGTGTAAAACAGAAACAATGCAACACCATAGAAATTACCAAGAAGATCTCCTAACCAAATCAGCTCATTAATTTCAACAAGTATGATAACAATGTTTAAGGATCCAATTCAACCTCAGTTATGAATTTTCCAAGTAATTTTCAATGGCCTCTGACACTTAATTTCAGGTCTATGATTTTGACCCGTGTTCTGATTACTACGGGGAAGCCTATCTAAATAGACCAGAGGTGCAACTAGCTCTTCATGCAAAACCCACAAACTGGGCACATTGCAGGTAATTTACAATAACTTAGGATATCACCAAACATTACAGACCTACTTTTGGTTTGAAAGAATGTTCTTTTTTTTTTTTTAATTATAATAATATCACCTTATTTTTACTCTATTTCCCGTTTTCAAATAATTACACAGAAAATAATGAAAACAACTCAATCTCATATGAGCAATTTACTATATAAATATTTAAAAACAAGAAGTATAGTAAATATAAAATGCAAGATTTTTGTAATTATTTATCCAAAAAAGAAATGAAAAGAAAATTCATCTTGTCAAATGAACCACTACTATATATTTGTTATTAGCTAACCAAGCATGTATATCATATTTTGCAAAATTTACAGTGATTTAATAAACTGGAAGGACAGCCCAGCTACCATCTTGCCGGTCATCAAGTATCTCATTGACAGTGACATTGGATTGTGGATATACAGGCAAGTTCAATTTCTGTAAAGTTTAATCAAACAATGCCATGAAAAGTTGAAGCCACTATACAACATAAAATGTACTCCTTTTTTTTTTTTTTTGAATTAGCGTGTAGGATTTCTTACCTATATATTCTGATTTCCTTGGGAAATCCTTTTGCAATGACAAAGCTCCACTACCCTACCCATAACCATGTTTTTGAATTTAACTAATTCTTTCAATCTTGTAGAATAATGTGGTTTGAACTTTGTTTTATATATCCCAAGTACTAAATTTAGATGATATGTTCTTCTACAGTGGTGATACTGATTCAGTGGTTCCAGTCACATCTTCCAGATATTCAATCAACACCCTCAAGCTCCCTATCCAGGTTCCTTGGCGTCCATGGTATTCTGGAAATGAGGTACTGAAATTTAATCTTTTAATATTTTATATAGTATATAACTTCACTCCATTAAACATTGTCATTCATTGACAAAGAATAACAAAATGAATATGGGGTTTGTGGATTTGATACAACAATCATTACTTTAATTTATGAAGTGATTAATGGTGGTAGTTGCAAAATTGATATGACAATCATTATATTCATGTAATTTATCAGGGGCTAATTTGAAATTAAAATTTTGATATCTCATTGAAAATTATAAGCATTAATCTATATCATTCTTTTAGGTAGTTTATGTTTTTAAAGTGCTAGTTATTTTGGAATGGACAATGTACTTCATAGAATTTATTATATTTTCACTACAAGAAAAATGACCTATGCTTACAGACGCCTTTTTCCTACAGATATTAATTAGTGTAGGTAAATCTCAAAAATACTTCTACCTACAAGTGACTAATGTAGGTAAAACTCAACCATTTGTACCAACCATTATTTGGTGTAAGTAAATTCATTAAAATTGAAAAAAGACTTCTACCTACAATTACATTGTGTAGGTAAAACTCCAAAAAACTTGTGCCTATGATTGATTAGTGTAGGTAAAACTCAAAAAGATTACTACCTACAAAAGCACAGTGTAGGCAAAATTCTAAAAAACTTATACCTACAATTATGTGATGTAGATAAAACTTCATAAAACATGTGCCTATAATTGGTTGATGTAGGTATAACCTCAAAAGTCTTATACATATAATTGTTGGTGTAGGTAAAACTCTTTAAGACGGTTTAAATTTGAATACTAGTCTCTTGTTTTTTTTAGTAAATACTCAATATCACAAAATAACCATTCAATTTAAATTAATTTTTAGTTAATAATTGTTTAAAATTTTAAAGATAAAATATATTAATTAGTAATATTAAATTTTAATTTAGATTAACATTATTTTTATGGATTAATTTAGATTAACATTATTTTTTATGGCAATTTCTTGTTAGTTTCAGCAATCATATTCATTTTATCTTGAAATCAAACTCCAAAATGACCACAAGCCTTTGGATTATGGACCGGGCCGGGTATTTTAGTCAAATCCACTTCAATCTCCGTTTAAACCCTGCCACTCCGTTTTTTCTCTTCTTCTCGTGCTTCGGCGGAAATCGGCTTAGCTCTTCGACCGGTTAGTGCCACGGAACCAGTTTCACTTTCGGGTCTGTAATCTAGGGTTTGAATTCGAAGAGGAAAACACTAATTTGTCTCTTCTTTTTGTTAATTAGAACGAATTTGTCCTTTTCTGCTTCAATCTTCGTCGTTTTTCTTAATAATGTTCTTGTTTTCATTGTTTTTCTTTTTCCGAAAGACAAGCTGTTTGGTGCCTGTTGGGTGATTCTGAGACTTTTTTCTCTAGTAAATTTGAATTGGTGTTCCATTTATTTTTTTTAAATTGTTTTGAGGTGGTGAGGGTGAAGGTTTTATGTTTTATCTGGAGGATGATTTGAATCTTGTGATTTGTGAAGCACGTAGTCAATTGCTGAATACGATGTGATTGTGAGAAGTTCTTCTTGGAAGATGTGGATCTTCCTTGCTAATCAGTTGTGTTTAGCTTGCAACGATTTCAATTTGCTGTTTATCCTGTTAGTTTGGAAATGTTTCAGCTGCATTTTGAATTTTCTCTTTATTTTGTTAGTTTTCTGGTGATACTGATTTTGAGGAAGCTTGCTAAATCTGGTTTTGTGGAAGATTTTAGTCTGGCTTGTTTTTGGTGTTGTTACTCTACACAACCTTTTTTCATCAGCTATTTGGTATTGTCAGTTTTTCCTTTTGGTTTTGGAGATTTTTATGTTTTCTCTTCTGTTTTGAGGATACATTTTGTCTTTTCTGTGCTTTTATACTTTATTGTCAATAGTGTTTTATTTCTATTTTAGAAAATTGACCTGATTTGAAAATGTTGACTCCCAAATATCCTGGTATTTAACATGGATTTGAGTCTTTGTTGTTACTTGTTGACACTAGGCATTGCTAGCAGAATTATAATTTTATGGAGGTCATTTTAGGGTAAAATAGGATTAACTATGGTTGCACCACGTTAGCTCTTTGGAGTCAAGGTACGCATTACATAAATTCTGCCACACACATAACTATGGTTGCACCTCAGGAACGTGACAAGCTATTTTGATTCAGCTAAGCAGCTTGTGAATGGGATTCCCTTGCCACTAGATCTTGGATCCAACATTGATGATGTAAAAGTGAAAGTCACCACGGCTGCTGATTCTCTCTCCAAGAAGGCTAAAGAAAATTCAAGGATGATACACAAAGTCATAGATGGAGTGTAAGTACACGAATTTAGATGTTTCATTTGGTTTATGAATATATTTTTTTGCTGATTAATTAACATTGCTTGTTGTGATCATCTGCAGGAGACTGGCTCTTGTTACTGTTGCTGTTGTTATGATCTTTGTTGCATTTCTCGGATTGTGTATGTTTGATTTTGGTTTTGTCTTTTTTATTTTTCTTACTCTATACTAAATGTTAACCAAATCATATGAACTTGATTTAATTTTTGCAGTATTTTCTTTACTTGCTTTGTCGTGTCCTGTATACTCGTAAGTTTAATTCATTTCATTTCCTTCACTCTGATAGATTTGTCTCCCGTTAAGTTTCTATCGGTAAAAGATGTTCTTTTTTCTTTTTATCGTGGCTGCAGCTTGGTGGTTATTGGATGGATTCTTGTTACAGGCACCTTGTTACTTTGTGCTGCATTTCTATTTGTCCCTAAGTAAGTTCCTATATATTGCTTGGAGTCAATTGTTCAACTTCATGAAATCAATACAAAGCTTGTAATGGATAGATAATTGGATCGAATTAATGAATTCATTAACTAATGTTACACTTGCATATATGCATATGTATATTTTTGAACTAAAAAATAGTAGTAATGTATAAGATCATAGGGCAGAGTAATTGGTGTGTTGGGTTGGAGTTAGCTGGAGCTGGGTTTCTTGTGTGGTGTGTTGGTGTTATGGCTGAGGGATGAAGAAAGATAAGGTGTCTCTCCGACTCCGAATAATGGGAAGAAGCTAAAGGACGAAAGCGATTTTTGACGGTTTGCATTAATTCTACTTTCCTTCTTTTTTTTCCATTAAAAAATAGTCAATGATCCTGCTAAAGAAAATAAATAAATAAACAGTCCATAATTAGTCATTTTAGTTCCTTCGGAATCTATAATAGAAGTTAATTAATGACTTCTTTAAAAAAATATTATTTTGATGTATCTTATGTGATTTTGAATTCTTTAGAATTAAAAAGAATTATTTATATAAACAATTATTATTTATACGTTGTTTAACTTTTTGTATTAAATATATATAATAAAAGAAATATAATATTTAAGTTAACAAAAGTTTCTCATCCCAAAAAAAAGAAATCATTTGATGTCTTGTTCAGGGAAAATAGCTATTTGTATTGATTGCTTTTGTTCTTCTGAAATTAATGTACATTTTTAGTCTGACACTCCGACCACAGACTTCTCAATGATTTATAAACTTTATGGAACTTAAGTATCACTTAATCCCTATTACTAATTTCCCCTGTTCATTATTCTTTATAGAATTTTATAGATGGTCAGGTTTATCAGCAGAGAACCTTTAGTTTCCATTGCTGATCTTACCCTTTTCATTTATGAAGAATTGGCTGTAAATGTCCATTACATGGAATGCTTTGGTTCCTTTGCTCCCATAAGAGGTTTGACTGAAGATGGGAGCCAAGCCCAATGGTTTGTAGATGGACAGGCAACATTTGAAGCAATTGCGACTTCAATTCAAGATGCAAAGTCAGTTGTTCACCAATAATTTACACACACACACACACACACACACACACACACACACACACACACACACACACACACACATATATATATATATATATATATTGGTTTCCTAATTCAATTTTAATAATAAGAGAATGCAAATCGGCTGCAGATCTTCATTACGGGTTGGTGGTTGTGCCCAGAGCTATATCTGAGACGGCCTTTTGATAGCTTTTCTACCTCTCGGTTAGATTCGTTACTAGAAGAAAAGGCTAACCAAGGGGTTCAAGTATGCCTACTATTCTCATCAATACATTCAAGCTTGTTTGTGTTCATCTTAGAAGATTTAATTCTTTATAAGATTGATTTACAATAAAGAGAATAATGCTTATGCCATTAAATGATCCAACAGATCTATGTGCTTCTCTACAAGGAGGTTTCTCTAGCTTTAAAAATCAACAGCTTGTACAATATGAGAAGACTGTTAAAAATTCATGAGAATGTGAGGGTATTACGCTATCCTGATCATTTTGCTGCTCGTGTGTTGCAAATTTAATTTCACAGGGTTCAATTCTAGGTGTTGAGGTCAACGTTTCTAGAAAATCATATTCTACTCAACTGGTTGTCATGGAAGATGAGAATGGGAACCAAAATTCTGCGCCACCTCAAAACGAAGGGTTTCTCATCCCGAATGTATTTACTTTAGCTATACCGCAGGTTAATGAATAGCTTAATACATAGCTTTTGATTTCGTGAATAGTTTGGTTGAGTTTTCTTGTTGTGGTACTGATTTTGATTGGATTCTTACTGGTTTGTGGTAGGTTGATGGAGGTTCCAATTTATCAATTAAAGTTTGGTGGTCATAATAACTTCTCAATTTGAAACTTTTATATAAAAGTTATTGTGAACATAATAATAAGAATTCTGACTTTGAAAGTGCTTTTGCAATGCTCAAAATCTTGAGAAGCAGTTCTCAATTTTTGTTGTTGCCTTTTGGTATAATAAAGTTGTTTTGGACACTATTGATCATGATAGGGACACAAATGTTACTCTTCACTGTTACCATCAACTAACTAGTGCTAACTTATGTTTTGAAATTATTAATATGAGGGATCATAATATTCATTTCATTTTATCTTTTTGTAAATAGTTATGAGTATTATTATTTTCCATTTCGGGAAAATTAGACTATCATAATATTCGAATTTATGATAGTCTAATTTTTGTAAATAGTTATGAGTATTATTATTTTTGTAAATAGTTATGAGTGTTATGGAATGCATTTGTATAGAAATTGAAATGAACACTTTTTCAAATTTATGTTTCCCTTCCACTCCCAATCCCCTATTTAGAACCTTGGCAAGCAATCAAGTAATTTTATTCATTGTTCACTTTAATGTGGATTGATTTTTCAGGACTTGTCTCATCCTTTCCTTGCCAAGGCAATCAAGTAATTTTATTCATTGTTCACCACCTCTCTCATCCCCTCTTCCTTTGAGCCAAAGCAAAAGTATGAAAAATAAAATGAGGTATTTAATTTGGGTACTATAAAAAAGTAATAACT
The DNA here is from genome assembly GCF_000004515.6 of Glycine max. Classification (NCBI taxonomy): domain Eukaryota; kingdom Viridiplantae; phylum Streptophyta; class Magnoliopsida; order Fabales; family Fabaceae; genus Glycine; species Glycine max. The sequence goes on along the minus strand of NC_038249.2, from coordinate 7,240,397 downwards.
TTCATTTGCTCGAGTCACATTTTTAATTCTGATAGCTGCTGAAGGAAGTACCTGTTTCTATTTAAATGTTTTATTTGAGAATACATGCTACAGGACATCCCTTCATTGGTGCATGATGGCCAGTACTTGCAGTTTGAGTTATTTCCTCGACCTCAATTTGGAATTACTCTTTCAACTTAATTGCTTATTCTAATGATGTGCAGTTTATATACTTCCATTGCTGATATAATATAATAATAACCTCTGTAGTTGCATCAGTGAGTTATTTATATAAGCACTTGAGCAGAGGAAACAACAATAAGTTCACCAAATCACTACGGTGAAAAAAAATATTCAATAATTGATAATAGATATAATCAATTATTGCTGTAATTGAGTATAGGAATGAACGTATCACGTTAGCTGAAAAGTGATTATAAGATATATTTTGTTTGAATTGTCTAAAAAAATTGTTTATTTTTTTTATAAAAAGATTAGAAAAATAGTATCAAGTTACTTGTAATAGTTGATTTTGTATTTAAAATTTTACTTATTAAAAAAAATTGTTTCCCTCTTTAAAATGAGTAAATAGTGTATGGTTTAAAGAGTTTTACTCTATCATCTAATTACTAATTACCATACATATATGATAAGTTTAGTTACTTTAAAAGTAATTACTTTAAAAGCCATACTATCTACAGTATCTCTAATTAATTGATAGTAGAAAGATTTTTATATTTACTAAGAAGGACCTGCCACTAGCAAAACAGTACATTTGAACAGTGGTGGCAATCATGTATCTAACAGATTTCTAAACAGCTTTTGGTGGGTAAAATTGGTTGTCCAATCCTTCCATCATTTTTTGTTCTTTTTTAATTTCTAAAGGATGGATTATGATGTTTTTTCTGTTATATTTAGCAAAACATGTTGCTAAATATAAAATTGGTTCTCTTTTAAATTGGTTGTGATTTATTGTAAGTTTTGAAATTTAAATGGCTCAGGTACTTAGATCAACTTGGAATAGCATCCTGCTACAGCACTAAAGTCTATTGCAGGCAGACTTTAATTGGAGGGAACTATGGCCTTCTCAATACCACCACCTTTGCTCCCAATCTTGACTACTACAGGTAAGTACTAATTGAAAATTGCAACAAACGAAAAGAAAATACTTTTTTTTTCCTTGAAGGTTACTTGAAGATTTCTGGTGATTATTACATCATGTTTGAACATATCTAATCCTAGGTTCTGGCCTTGTTTCTAAACAGTGCAGTTTTGTGGCATCGGCTAATGGGAAAGAAGGTTCTTGCGATCTCAAGTGATGTTCATATTAAAGACTTTTACCTATAATTAGGAAATGTAAGTAGAAGTTAATGACTTTTACCTACAGTTGAAGATAATAGGTACATATTAAAGACTTTTACCTACAGTTAGGAAATGTAAGTAGAAGTTAATGACTTTTACCTACACACTATACATAGTAGGTAAAACCTATAGTGACAGACAATTAGCTGTCACTATACGCCCCCTCAAAGTTGACAGAAGAAACGTCTGTAGGACAAAGTCTATCGTACATTTACCTACAGATTTTTTATTTACAGTGACAGTTTTTGTCTATAGGTATAGGTCATTTTTCTTGTAGTGATAGTTAAAAAGATTTGAGTATTGCCTCCAACTCAACCTTTCCCGGTCACAATAAAAGAAAGTTCACTGTTCATGGTTAGAATCTCAAGTCTTTTACAGAATTCATTGTGATTGCAAAACAGTTTGGTTTATCAGGGTTACCCACAGTAAAAAGTTATTAAGATAAATGTGTTTGTGTCAACTGCTACATATATAGATTCTAAATATCAAAAGCAATGGCATGCGACCATAATTATGGCATGATCAACCACATGTGTCCATAATTATTGCAATATCAAGGACTGCGTCGAAAAAGCATCTACAATCGTGACCAAACATTATGACCAAAAAGTTTTTTCTACAATCGTTTTCTTCAACACCAATTAATTAATTTTTATTTTTATTTTTAAAAAAGACCAACTTCTCATCATCACAGGTTGGAGGATATGTGGTTAAGTACAAAGGAGTGACATTTGTTACAGTAAGAGGAGCAGGACATCTAGTTCCAAGCTGGCAACCATCACGGGCTCTGACTTTGATCTTCTCATTCCTCTATGGAAGCCTGCCTCCTGCCTCACCATGGAAGGGTTTCTAGGCAGATCCATATGTTGAACTTTAAAAATCACTGAGTTGAGATTCACTTTTTGCAATCTCTATTAGTTATTAGATTATAATGATGTTTTCAGATTCGAATAAAAGTTTTATTATGTATCAGTTGGTTGCCATGCCATGTAATAACTTCCTCGTGTGCGTGGCAAAAAAATGCTCTTGCTCGTTATTTGAGCTAAGGAGGAAAAATTGTCCTTTGAAAATAGGTTACCATGCTACTCAAAAGAGTTCTTAGAAGATGTGTTGATGTAGAAACATAAAGATTTTGACTATAAATGTACTACTCGGACTCCACATGTCACTTGCAAGGAGGATGCCGATCAAGTACGCGAGACAGGAGTGAGAACTCAGTCGTCGTAAATTACAAAATTAAAGTGCAAAAGTGTATCTCTTTTGGGCATTAAAGATAAATAAGATAGGAAAAGAAAAGATAAAGATCTTCATCTTTAACTCCATGATCTTTTTCATCATCATTGGCACTTATATCTCAATGGTATCAATTAATCCATCTGAATTCTAACCTACTATTTTTATACATATGCATCCCACATCTATGCCTCTAACGAGAGCATCTACGTGTCTTTGCAATACCCACTGCCGTCGTGCTAGGAGGAGAAATTATCTCTTGGACCATGATTTATTAGAGCAATATGGTAGAGATTAGGAGCGACACTACTGTCGGAGACCCTTGTAAATGACTACAGATGTCGGAACCCGTGATACAAGGGACTCCATTGTAATAAGAAGACCCTCAACCGAATAATGTAACATTCCAAAATTTCAAACATTAGAAATTCAATAATAATAGATTAATTAAGTTTTTACTCCTCAAACAACTATGGGGTTTTAAATTTTTGGTTCCTAAACTATGTTTAAAAAAAATTTGGTCCCTTCAGAATTTGCCATTATTAAAATTAGTGTATGTTGTTAATATTCTTTATTAAGTGATCCATGAAGTCTCATAAAATAAAACAGATTAAATGTTACGTGGATGTCATATACATGTCATATAAGTTTTATTATATTTAGATAAATAATTAGAATATTATGCTATTAAAATACAAAAAGGGAAAACGAATAGTTATTGTTGAACTCTAATACTCCAACCATCCATGAAAGTACACTAACCACCCATGAGGAGATCTATGACGCGGAACAACAATTCATCCTCCTATCTATAGTAATAATCATGATCATTTAAGTAAATAGTTCAGTACTTAACATGGATTATTAATAGTAAACTATTTGTAATAACAAAAAATTGTTTAGAGATCAATTTTTTTTTAAAAATAGTTTAGGGATAAAAAATTTAAAACCTCATTTAAAGATTAAAAACTTAGTTAACCTTCTTAATAATAATAATAATAATAATATGGAGAAAAGAATAAATTAATTCAATAAAGATTTAGTGAGCTAGAAATGCATAAGATAAGTAGTAAAATTATGAAAATGACTCATTTTCTAATTAAAATAAATGAAGTCAACAAAATAATATACAGTTAACCCATGCCAATTATAGTCAAAGAAAAAGAGTTTACTAAATCAACTCATTAATAACAAAATGGAAATAGTAGTTGGTTTTATTTAAAACTAGTATGTAACCCGTGCGTACGCACGAGTCGCTTGATTAGTAAAATTGCAATCACAGCAGTATGATTGAAGATTAGATAGATATATATTTATAATGTTGGCAAAAAAGAGATTGTTCAGAGCAAATTAACAAAATATAATTACATGTAAAATGAAAATTATTGTCACTTCCTCTCTTTTCTAATGACTATTTCCCAAATTTTTTCGTGTGGTCGGTAGTAGAATGATACTTCATCTGCATGGTGGAAGTCATTTTCCTTGAGGAACTTATACCATGGCCGGACAACACTTTTATCTTTAAGGCACGTCCAATTGTAGAGGAGGTCCATGCTTCCTTAAAATTGTCAAGTGATTGCCACATTCTTTCAGATATTTTCTTGCATGCAATGGGATTTCCTGCATATTATTTATACAAATTAATAATGTGATTGAAATTGTCATAACAATGCAAGTTGATGTAATTGGAACTTACCAGCGGCTGAGGAGCACCCAGTATACATTGTGTTATTTCTGTTGTCCAGATGTGTTGACAGGAATGAAGTATTGGTCTGCCACATGTTTGTTGATCCAGTGGAGGTGTAAAGTGTATATCAAAAAATGGAGTTATCATTGTAGGCAAAGAAGTTGATGATGATAGACTCGTAAATTTTTAAATCTGCTCTGAAGTCTGCGAGTCCATCTGCCAGAAAATATCTGCCTCAGTGTTGTTGGAGTTGTATTGGGTAGGTTGCTCCATTGTATCTCAACTAGACCGCTTCTGGGTAATTTGGCGCCCATTGTTCATGGTAGAATGGGGGTATTTCTATGAAAGTGTGGATATAAAGAGGAAGAAATTGTAGGAAAAGAAATAATATGTCAAAAGAGAAATAAAAAAAGTTAAAGGAAGCAAAGGAAAATGATATAAAGTACCACCCGAAAAATACAGTGACAGAATGATACTAAGTAGTCTAGATGTAAAAAATAATATTTCAAAAGGGAAATTTAAAAAAGTCAAAGGATAACTGAAGTATATGAAAATAAATAATATATCAAATGTCAATGTGATACTACAATCAGAGAATGCAATCCAAAATACAGCAGAAATACTGTAACTGAAGGATAACTGAAGTATGGTGAATGTACAGTAGAAAATCACACTACTAGAAAATACACTTTCAACATCGGTTATTTAAAACATTCTACATCGGTTCTAAAACCGATGTTGAAAGTGACGATGTTGAATGTATGAATGTTAACATCGGTTTTGGAGAACCGATGTTAACATACATATGACAACATCGGTTCTCCAAATACCCGATGTTAAACACAATGAACAACAGCAAAAAAAGTGTAGGCATGATGAACGTTGACATCGGTTTTCCAGTAAAACCGATGTTAATATGTTAGTTTAACATCGGTTTTCTAGAATAACCGATGTTAATGTATGCCCTTAACATCCATTTTTCTAGAAAACCGATGTCAACGTTGATGATGCTTACACTTATTTGGTGTAGTTCTTTGTGTATAACATCGGTTAATTATAAATAACCGATGTTACTATTCAAATATTCACATCGGTTATTTATAATTAACCGATGTTAATGTACAATAGTTGACATCGGTTATCCACAGATAACCGATGTTAAAATACAAATGCTGACATCGGTTATACACAAAAAATCGATGTTAATATACAAACGTTAACATCGGTTTTCTATTATAACCAATGTTGTTTATGATATTAACATCGATTTTTGTTAATAACCGATGTTGTTTTCAAATATTTTTTTTATATATACTTTTTGTTTTTACAGTAAACCCAAAATTGTACCTGTCAAATGCAATTTCAGGAGGCCCAATTCACAGCAAATAAACATTTTATTCTGCTTTCAAGCAGTTTTAATGATAATAAACATCAAATAATTGATTTATATATTATAAAGAACAATCAACAAATGAATTCAATGTTCGTGTTACATAGAAAATGTAAAAAATGTTAAAAAAATGTTCCTAAATCCTAGGCCTGATCTCTAACTCGGAGATAAAACTGTGCCCACTGAATCCGCAATGCTTTTAATCTCTCGGGCTCCAATGGTCTAGGGTCGTTAAAATACTGCATGATTAAATAAATCATATTAAGTTAATAATGTAATACAAATTATAAATAAATCGATTTTCTTTGAAATAAACTTACTGCTTCCCAATTATTTCTAAAACTTCCTAAAATGATGGTGGACATCCAGTGCATGACATAGTAGCCGCACTCAGTAGTTCCTTTTTGTCTATTACACTAAATACATAATGAAATTTGGATATTAATTAAACAACTAGTGTACAGACACATAAAGAAATATATATAAGTGGAAGTTTTATGTAAATGACGTACCTTGACGACAATCCACCTAGCAGGAGCCTTTGATTTAGGCTGTGGAGCATCATCAAGACCCTTGATAGCACTGTTCCGTATGAGTAACAATTAAAAACTGGTGTTGTACGTTGAGGTATTACCATGCAAATGTATTGAAAAGAACACTAACCTATTAATAATCCCCTTAAGGTAGTTGTCTAGCCTGTTATGCAATGAACAAAACCAGACAACTAAGTGTTCCTTGGGCAGGATGACCACCATCTACCAATGTCCGCTGCAGTGGAACCTAAAATGGGTTAGTACATTAGTAAACATTAATTAAATTTTGTTATTTTGTGACTTACCCATTTAGGTAGGCTCCAAGATACACATCGCGTTGTGAACTCTGCATCCAACTCTTTATGTAACTTTCAGATTCAAACTGCGATTGCCCAGACCTCTGAATGGACTGAGGCTCGAGGAATCCATAGATATCAGAATTCCCCGCTCGCATACATGTTTCAGTGAGATGCCTGTTTATGTTATGTCAAAGTTAAATATTTATGAATTGAAAGCCATAACTTAGGTAAATAAAAGCCTTTTATATAAAGACTTACAAAATCCACAACTGTAACACTGATATGCTGAGACATTGACCACCGTGTGCCATTTCGGAGAGGTCTTCGTGCTTTATGTACAGGGGGAAATCTGGATTAACGACCCTGAACACGGTGGCATCCCATCTAACCTGATAAGGCCTCAAGAAAAGTTCTGGGATGGTCAATGTCATCAGATAAAGCGGATCATCGACCTCCGGATCGGGCTTCGGAGGTGGTTTTGGTGGAGACACAGCTACCTGTTCATGAAACAAAGTTAAATAGCCTAATTTGAAAAGAAGAAACATATAGTAAGGACAATAAGTACCTGCTGTGATAAAGACTTGACCAGATGTGTTGGCCAAGCAAGGAAGGTGTGAAGTGCCTGCCCCACTAAGGAAACCTCATCAGTGGGTACAGGAACTGGAGCATCTGCATCTCTAACCTCCTCCACACTCACCTTTACTTGGCCAAGCAACAAAGGAGTGTTATGAACAACAGTGGATCCCTCATAAACTCTCCCGATGGCAACCAGGCGGGCAGGATCTACTTCTATGTACAAGCCGCACCTGTTAGAGTCACCGGTCTCAGGATCGTTTCCTGAGGGATCAACACAACTCCCCTTTGTGCTCACTCGAGGACCGGAGGGACCAGGACCAACCAGAGGCTCAGGAGGCACTGCAAGTCCCTGAGATTGCATCTGCGACTGAAGGTGGCTGAAGGATGCCATGACCTGCCTCGTCACTTTCTCTATGATGGACTCCTCTAGCTGGTCCCTGATCTGCTGAGTCAGCTGGTGTAATTCGTCAGGAGGCAGGGAGGAAGCGCTACGGGACGTCCGTGGAGCCGATCCAAAGTATTGCTTGATGGTGACACCGGCTCCAATACCACGGACACGTCCAGGGTGCTCTGGATGTCCAATAGCAGCGGCCAGAACATCCTGATGTCCATGGGGGATGAACGATCCCTGTGTGGCTTGCTCCTCAAACGAATCCTGCACAGAAAACACACAGTGGTACATGGCATTCTCAAAATATTCAAACATAATTGTAATGGTTAGTTGAACATGACTTACAATCTTCTCAGCGATTTCCTTTGCGGCCTCAGTCGTCATCTCCCTTGTCTTCTTCGTGTGGGCCATCTTCCACTTCACGTGGCGTCTGACCGGGGATGGAGGGTCGATGACGCCATCAACGCTTCCTGATTGTGCAGCTTCCTGCATCTTCTTCTTGGTCTTCTCAGCCAGGAGCTTCTGCTCCAAATAATCATAACCCCCACGAGACAAAACGTGGGGGGCAGTATTCTGCTTCTGGATGGCCTGTGCCTTCATGCGCACATCCTGAAAAAATTAAACAATAATGTTTGAAATGAGTAGAATGAAGTATAACAACTTCATGTTTATTATGAAAAACAACTTAAATGGCAAAGGAACATACCTCCCAAGAAGGGTCTCTGCGAGTCTGGCAAAACTGGGCCCACTTTTCCTTGTTGATGCCGTATTTGTCACAGATAGTGTCCTCGACACTGTCCTGATCGGCTGCAAGGGCCCATTTCCTCGTGAGGTCTGATTTAAACTGCCTCCATCTCTCCCCCACGGTCTGTAGTAACTTCCTTTTCGTCCTACTGTCAGAAGCCTCTGGGATATCAAATTCTGCTTGACAACATGAAACAAAGTTTATTTGTTACAATAATGAAATTTTTTGGCTATTAATTACACACAATCAAATAAGAAAAGAGAAATACCTGAATATCCTCCCAAATCAGGTCCTTCTGAGCAGTAGGGACCTCCTTCCAGTTCTCGTAGGTGATGTCCACCTTATCACGTGCCACAATCCCCAAATATGTTCTTAATTTCTTCTTGTGGGGACCGTCGGCCTTCCCTATAGCAGGATCAACATGCACCACTGGTCTCTCAACACCAGGTGGTCTAGTGGACAACGATCGTAGGCGTGAGGCTTTGCGTGTCCGCTTCACGGCAGACGTCGAAGCCGATGCGTTCGAAGTAGGAGGAGGAGGAGGAGGAGGAGAAGGAGGAGAAGGAGGAGGAGGAGGAGGAGGAGGAGGAGGAGTAGTGGAGGCAGGTGGAGAACCCATGATCTTTTATACAATAACATACAAAATTGGATTAATGAAAAGAGGATTAGTGATAAGTTTTTTTTGGAAGGCAAAAGTATAAGATTATTAAACAAAACCCCACCACATAAGGAGACAAGACAAATTAACCAAAGGACTCTGAAAGATAGGTAGTTGTGCTTTTTAATTGTGATTTCATCCATGTTTTCTTTGATATTGATTTTCTTAGGACTTCATCCATGTTTTGACAGCATTTGATTTTCTTTTTTGCAGAAAAGAAAGAGGGGAACGAGCAACAATTTGAAGGTTGTACATTCAGGAACTAAAGAATTCAAAATAGCTAGTAATAAGAGGGATTTGTTTTTGGGATTTTCTGAGCACCAAGAGTTGCTACGCAAGAAGCTTGCACTTCAGGAGGGAAGGATATTTGCAGCTAATGAACAACTTTCTTAACTATTTGTCCTTCAGATTTTACTGTTTTTTTTCTTATATGTAAATATAAATAATATAAGGTTATGCCATAGGGACATGGTCATTTTTACCCTTAACAATCTTAGAAGTAAATATAGACCATGTTTTCATGCCATACCCTTATACCATTTATATTTACATATTAGCAAAAAGAAACAGTAAAATCTTAAGGACAAATAGTTAAGAAACTTGTTCATTAGCTATAAATATCCTTCCCTCCTCAAGTGCAAACTTCTTGCGTAGCCGCTCTTGGTGCTCAGAAAATCCCAAAAACAAATCCCTCTTATTACTAGCTATTTTGAATTCTTTAGTTCCTGAATATACAACCTTCAAATTGTTGCTCGTTCCACTCTTTGAGAATGAGGAGGATCTTCATAGGACTTCATCCAGCTGATGTTTGTCGGCAGTTTCATCATCCACCACCCTTTTCTTCTGTGCCTTCTCACGTTCATTGTTGTTAAACCCATATTTATGCCTTCTTCCCTTTCATGTCTTGTTTGATCACAACTTTAGATGAATCTCCCATCTTCAGCATAGTTGAATCTCCTGTCTTATTGTCCAATGTCACATTTTGATGGCTTGTATCTCTTTTGTTCGTATGTTCTACTGCTTCAGCTTCACAATGCATAGAGCAATAAGAATTTTCCAGTCATCACCAAAGGCTTCTGCATCAGCGTTGACACTCTCCACCCTCTTTGGGTTTATGCTTCTGTGTTTTCTTCCATGCTTCCTCCTTATAATTCTCAGATTTATTGGAGGTCCCACTAGAAGGATCAGCACCAATCCATGCCTGTTCCTCCTCTACCAGCTCAATATCTTTCATTTCACCTTTGCTTTTGAAAACTACACTGTAATTTACAAAACAAAAGTTGAAAGGAAAGATATTGACCTGATAGACGAGGAAGAAGCACAGATTGGTGGTGATCGTTCTAGTGCAACCTCGAATAAAGCTGAGATTTATAACGAGGAGGCATGGAAGAAAACACAGAAGCATAAACCAAAGAGAGTGGAGAGTGTCAATGATGATGCATAAGCCTTTGGTGATCACTCGAAAATTCTGATTGCTTTATGCATTCTGAAGCTGAAGCACTAGAACATACGAAGAAAAGAGATATAGGCCATCAAAGTGTGGCATTGGACAATTAGACAGGAGTTTCAACTATGCTGAAGATGGGAGATTCAGCTAGAGTTGTGATAAAACAAGACATGAAGGGAAGAGAGCATAAATATGGGTTTAACAACAATGAACGTGAGAAGCCAGAGAAGAAAAGGGTGGTGGATGATGAAACTGGCGAAAAACATGAGCTGGATGAAGTCCTAAGGAGGCAAATTGAAACAAAAAACCGATGCCTCAATAAGAGAAAAATGTAGTTGTCACTTACTAGGTTTGGTGACCTCTGTCTCTGCAGAAAATTACATTAGCCAATGTTAATCAATTCTCCTTCATCATGATCATTTCGATTTGCATGAACGTCGTCAGCTTCTTCTTCTCCAACAACTTACCAGTGATTTGAGCGGTCAAAGGACTAACATAGGTGTCCATGTATGAATCATCATCTTCTACATTAACACAACCTGTTTTGCCCTGCAAAACCACGCACCACCTTTCATCACAAGGGTCTTGCACGTAAAATACTTGTCTAGCTTGTTCTGCCATGATGAAAGGGTCATTGTGGTAACCAAGTTTCTTTAGATCTACCAGGGTAAATCCTATATCATCGGTGCGCACACCGGTGTTGCTGTCAACCCATTTACATTTGAAACACATACTATAGTTTCACATTACTGGATACACGGTCCCAATATGGATCTGCT